>NW_028269911.1:48195-222908 GCF_054644295.1 Miniopterus natalensis | reverse complement strand
TTTGTAATCTATCCCTCAGGTCCTCCCTGTGCATCCTCCTTCTCCTGTATTCAGGCAACTAGATCCTTCTGTCACATGTAAGTTTGCTTCCCTAGAATTTTATATAAATAGAAGTATATACTGTGTACTCTTCGTATCTGGTTTCTTTCACTCAGCATAAATGAGATTCATCCATATTGCAGCCTGTACAATAGTTGCTTTTTTATTGCTAACTAGTGTTTGTCCACTCATGAGGAACACATACATTTTTTTCCAGTTTTGGCTAAAAGAAAAAAAGCTGCTATGAACATTTGTTTACTAGTCTTTGTATGAACATATGCTTTCATTTCTCTTGGATAAATACTTCAGAGTAGAAGGATGAATCATACAGTAGTTGAATTATATACTTAACTTTTAAAGAAACTACTAAACTGTTTTCCAAAGTAATCACACCATTTGATGTTCTCACCAGCAGTATGTGAAGAGTTCCTCCACATGCCCACCAACACTAGGTATGGTCAGTCTTTTCAACTGGTTTTAATTTCCCTAATGACTATGACACTGAACATCTTTTCATGTGTTTATTTACCACCTGTACAGTGTCTATTCAAATCTTTTGCTCATTTTTTAATTGACTTATTTTTACTGAGTTTTGAGAGTTCATTATGTATTCTAGATATAAGATGTATAATTTTTATCAGACACATGATTTGCAAATATTTTTCCCAGTCTGTGGCTTATCTTTTCATTCTCTTAACAGTGTCTTTGGAGAAACAGAAGTATTGGAGGAAGTGCAATTTAATATGTTCTTTTATGGACTGTGCTTTCAATGTTAGAAATCTAAAAAATCTGTGCCTAAAAGGTTTGTGTCAAAAAGTTTTACAGTTTTAGGTTTTAAATTCATATCTATGATCCACTTTTATTTCATTTACATGTTATGTGGTTTGAGTCAAAGTTCTTTTTGTTGTTATGTTTGCATATAGCAATCCAATTGTTCCAGCATTGTTTGTTTAAAAAGATCATCCTTTCTCTACCAAAATGTCTTCACACCTCTGTTGAAATCATACATACACACACGTACACATCTGTCTATCTATACGGATCGATTTCTGGATTCATTATTCTGTTTCCCTGACCTATTTGTTAATTGCTGTAATTTACAAGTAAGTCTTGAAATTGGGCATTCAACTGTGTTCTTCGATGGTAACATTTTGATGGAAGTTTTTAAAAACCAGAAATGGCTATCCAAATGTAGGGTACGATTATCATTGTTCTACTTCAACCTCAACAGTTGTTAAGGTAACAATAAACAACTAAAAGAAATTACATAAACGTCAAAATCATTCTAAATAACTCATTTTTAATATATAAAATGTACTATGCATATCTAAAGGCATTTTTACCAGGTACACAATTTTGAACACATGTAATAATATTTAACATCCTTACCCGTAAACCATATTTCACTCGTATTTTCTTTAATTCTTTCCTCCTTTCCAACTCTTTTTCTTCCTTGCTTAGTGTTGGACCAACTAAAAGGAAAAAGTGACTTTGGTTTAAAAAGAAAAACTCACTATATCTGATAGATTTTATATAAAGTTAATACTCATATTTAATAATTAAAAACATCTGTAGGTTAATCAAAAGCACAAATAAACATTAATATAAAGGAATATTGGGTTGTGATGATGTCCTTTCAGCATTTTGGTAATTAAGTCTACTTGGAAAGTAAACCAAAATCCAAAAGTTATAGAAATGTTACAATATAGATAACAAAAGAAACACCAAACACCTTAATTTTTTGATATGATTATTATAAAAGAATCCCAAATACTGTGAATTTTCCAAAGAAATGCAGGCATGTGCAAAAGAAAAATCACAAAACCCAAGATTCACATTATTTTGTAATATGCCATATTTATTTTCATAATCTAGTGTTAGAAAATAAAAAACATACAATGACCATGTAAAATTGGTATTTAGGGGAAAAAGTGATGTGAAAAAAATTAGTTCTTACTAGGTCAAAGTATTTAAATTTTAAAAGCCTTAGATGAGTGAGATTAAAGCAAAATAGCAACTTCCTACAGTGTTATTTACTACAGAAAATCATGGTATATACACAGGTGATCTATCAATATAAACTAGGAAAGTAGGAAAGCAAACATATCAACCAATAACTTTTAATATCTTGGCCTATTATTTTCCATGTTACTATTATATGACAGTTTAACTGTGGATGACTTTTTCCTATCAGTAAACAGATGTTTAAAGGAAATCAATCTTTATTACCGTTATGCCACAATTACACTTTTGAAGAACATTTAGCTTCTTCAAAAGCCAACTAGCCCGGCTGGGCGTGGTGGCTCAGCGGTTAAGCGTCGACCCAGGATCCAGGTGATCAGGGTTCGATTCCCGGTCAGGGCACATGCCCAGGTTGCGGGCTGCAGCCGATCAATTACTCTCTCTCATCATTGATGTTTCCAGCTCTCTCTCTCCCTCTCCTTTCCTCTCTCTGAAATCAATAAAGATATATTTAAAAAAAAAAAAAAGCCAACTAAACTAGATTAGCAAAAATGGAGCTAATGATTATCTCCTGGTCAGAAAGTAACCTAATGCTATAAAAAAGCAGTTATTACAAAGAAAAACCAACTACAATCATAATCGACTAGCCTAGGTCTCAAATTTGAAATACATGTCATTTCTTAGTCTCATTTGATAAAATTTACTGAAATATAAATTATCTCACCGTGGCCAGTGTGGCTCAGTTGGTTAGAATGTCGTCCTGTACACCAAAAAGTGGCAGGTTTAATTCTCAGTCAGGGCTCATAACCAGGTTGCAGGTTTGATCTCTACTCAGGGGACATATGAGAGGCAACCAATAGATGTTTCTCTCTCTCTCCCCTTCCTCTCTCTAAAGTCAATTAAAAAAAGAAATATAAATCATCTCAATAAAGTATTATATCAAAATTTATTAGATCAAGACATGAAGCTGGTAGCCAACTGATACATTTTTAGAACACTCCAGTGAAGTGAAAACTTATCATGCCCACATATAACAATACGTTTCACATACCAAAAGATTCGTCTTTCTTATCAAGACGAAGGTGAGCTCTAACCTGCCCTGGTTCACAGCCATCACAGGTGTCACTGCCAGGATGAATATGAAAAGAGAGCACAGTCTCTCCAATTTTCACTTCATCTCCATGCTCAAGTACGTAAGGGTCACATTTAGTTTTAGGCTGAGGGGAAAAAATTACAAAACAGAAATCAAAGAGTTACATATGATTATTTTATGTCAAATGGAAATAATGTCTGATTATAACAAAAAAAATTTTGAGATGATTCTCAATGAGATAGACAAATATATGTACACACATTTTCACAACGTGAGGATGATCCATAATGTTTTACTAGTGGAAAGATAATGGAACTGAGAAACTTCTAATTTTTATATTATCAAACACCATAATCTCCTATCTCCATGCCCAATCCTATCAGAGAAATACTCAACCCAAACTTCAAACAATCTCCTACCAAAACAAATAATCATAGTCAAAAAGACAAAGTGTTAAGGAGATTCTTGAAGCATTATTCTCCTTTTTCCTCTTGATAATTCAATTTTATTTCATTTTTTATTCTTATAGACTAAGACTAAGGTCTCCCTCCAGTGCCAAGCACTTTGCAACATGTTGAAGATAAAGGAGTTAAACTGGATACATATAACCCAGCCCCTGCTTTAAGGAGTTTACAGTTTAGCAACACTTTCATTAAAACAAAATTTAAAAAACACAAAAAAGAAGGGCCCCTAAAGTTGCTCTAAGAACATTTAATCTGAGTAACTTTAAAACGCACTTACCTCTAAAAACAAGGCATAGATACATAATTAAAACAAGGCATAGATACATAATTAGAAGTCAAAACTCAATAGTCAAGTATTCACTTATTATATACTTCAGCCCTTTCTGGGAATTCCCTTCCATGTAACCCACTGGACTTGAACACTGACCTAGCCAAATGGTATGTATAACTATGGTCTTCAGGAATAAAAAATTTCAGTTCAATTTTTTAAAATAATGTGCAAATAATTAATATATATATATACACTCACCTGAAGAATCTGTTTTCCATTAACAACTGTACCATTTTGACTCCCTTGATCCACAAGGACATAACTTTGTAAGTCATGGTCAAAATAAATTTCTGCATGAAACTTAAAAAAGAAACCAGGTAATTATAAAGTAGCATACTTTTTTTTAAGCCACAGGTAACAATTTCTCTATGATAGGATGCAATGGACTTCAGTCTCTGATAACTTTTATCATTTTTAATACTTATTCTGAATACAAAAGTATTATGATGCTTCTGGCAAAAATGTGGAGGCTACAGAAGAAAAAAAATCACACATAATTCCACCTATAACCACCATTAATAATGTAGTGTGTCCTACCTTTTCTACTTCTGTAATACAGTTGAGACTATACTATATAAACAATTTGAAATTATTTTCACCTAACATAAATATTTGTCGATATCATTAAAAATTCTTAACACAAAAGGTGACTGAAACATTCAAAATCAACTTCTCAGAGAAGTTTTCCAGTTTTTCAATACTCAGGACTAATCACTCCTTGCTCCACAGTACTCTGTTTATATAACACATATGTTATATGAAGTTACCGAATATCTTAATGTCATTGTACTGCTTTCAATTACTGCTTACATTAGTTTACATTTTTGCTTACCTCTCAGTACATAACACAGTGCCTCACATATACTGACTGGACGTGTATTCAATACATGTCTCTTTAATTGGATAAAGAGCTGCAGAAATATTTAATTAAAATTTCATATACAATACAATACAGTAAGGAATGTAAAATGGTGCAGCTACCTAAGGGGGGGTCTAACAATTCTTCGAAAGGTTAAACAGAGAGTTACTATACAACCCAACAATTCTACTCCTAGGTTTATATCAAGAAAAATGAAAACATACATCCAAACAAAAACCTACACATGGATGTTCATAAGTGCATTATTCTTAATTGCCAAAAAGTGGAAACAATTCAAATGCCCATCAATTGATGAATAACAAAATGTATATCCATGCAATGGAATATTATTTGGCTATAAAAAGAAATGAAGAACTGACATATGCTACCACATGGATGAATCTTAAAGACATGCTAAGTAAAAAAGCCAGTTACAAAAGATAACATGCTATGTAATTCCATTTACATAAAATGCACAGAATAGGCAAATCCATAGAGACAAAGACTGGTGGATGCCTATGGCTGTGGAGGGTGGAAAGAAATGAGTGACTACTATTGATTTTCTTTTTATGGTGAGGAAAATGTTCTGAAATTGATGTGATGATTGCAGAACTCTGTAAATACACTAAAAACCTCTGAATTACAGACTTCCAATGGGTAAATTGTAATATGGTACATAAAGTATATCACAATAAGGCTGCTCTTTAAAATTTTCATAAACATTATAAAATGTATCGAACACACAAAAGAATATATTGAACCTATCTACCCATGACCCAACTTTAATAAATTTTACCATATTTGCCTCAGATATTTAAAATAAATGATCCATAAATGTGTATCTCACTCCATCCATCCCCCACCTTCCTTTTCAGAAATTTGATGTTTATTTAATTATGAAACATCTCGTTATACTTTTACCACATACGTATGTATCCATTAACAATATATGTTTATTTTGCCTGTTTGGAACTTGATATGAGTCACGCTGTATGAATTTTGCATTGAGATATAATTTATATACAGTAAATTAATAGGCTTTAAATGGATAGGTTGATGAGTTCTAAGAAATTATGCTACTGTATATGTAATTTTTTATTTTGCTTCTTTGGCGTAATATTATGTTACAAGGTATATCCAGTTGTGCACAGTTGTACAATTTTGCTGAATAGTAATCCATTGTATAGATGTACCACAATCTACATATTCTTCTGATAATGGACATCCAGGTTTTTCCTGAGATTTTATCATTTTTAAAAATGTTTCTATGAACAGTTCTGTACATAGAACCTTCTTGTGGAAAATGCAAGCGTTTCTCTAGGTTATATACTTAGGAATAAAATTGCTAAGCAATAGTATACGCAAAACTTTATTAGGTACTGCCATATTATTTTCCAAAGTAGTTGTACCAATTTATATTCCCAGCAGCAATCTATAATAATTCTTGTTGCTCTATACAGCCTTAACTAACACTTGATATTGTCAGAATTCGTTTTTTTGCAAGCATAATAGATGTGAAATTAAATCTCATCACTGTGATTCTAATTTGTATTTCCCTGATTATTACTGAGGCTGGAACCTTTTCTTGTAATGGCCATTTGGGTGTCCTGTTCTGTAAATTTTCTCTTCATGTCCTTTGTACATTTTATTCAATTGGGTAATTTAGAAAAATAACAACTATATCAAAGGGTTTAAGTGTTTTCAAGTCTTTTGACTTGAGACCTTATGCCAACAAACTGTTCTAAATTATATTCTCAATGGGAGTGATATTTAGCAAATACGATGAATGAAAACTGACATCTTGGCTTTATCTGTATTTCTTAAATTACTAAAATGAATGGTTTTTGTATGTTAACCATGATATTTCCTCTACTGTGAATTGTTTATGTCCTTGTCTCATTTACCAATTGGTGTCACAATGGGGTTTGAAAAGTGAATTTGTATGAGCTTTTAAAATGTAAAGGATATATATTTTGTCATTTTTATCTGACTGTCCTATTGTGCCTTTTAATTTGTTCCTTAACATATAAAGAACTTCAAACTTATATTATTTAAAATTATCTTGTCCTCTGTGACTTTTTTTTTACTTAGAAAGTCTCCTATGCAGTGGTAAAATACCTACATCTATTTTTTTCCCCTAATAGTAATATGAAATGGGTGGGGGTGGGGTGAGAGTGTAATTTAATTTTTTTCACCTACCTGGATATGTGTGACATATATTGTCAAACCAATTTTACACAGCTAACGAATTATTTACCCCACCAGTGGACATGTTAGTTCAAAAGAAAGAAATAAAAAGCAGAAATGCCGCCAAAGAACTACCTGAATTTTTAGATTGGAGCGGGGGAAGGACTTCTTTCCCATTTAAGTTACAGATGGGTTTTCTTTGGGAGCAGAAGAATAAAGGGTCACAGGAAAGTTAAAAAGCAAGATAATTTGGTCAGAGTTAAGATTATGAGGATTTATTCCTCTCTGAATGAATCCAAACACAGTAAAAATAACTAGACTTTAAAACTAATAGTGAGAAACAAATATCATTCCAAAAAGACAAAAATCATATAAAATATGTACTTTAGACCCATATTATAGTTTCATTAAATAGAAACAAAATGGGAATGATCAGAGGTCAAAAAAAGAAAAACAAAAAAAGGGGGGAAAGGTAACAACCATAGAAGGGAGGGATAAAAACTATAGAAAATACAGTGAAAAAAGATAAATATGAAGTATAAACTCTCGTAGCTAGACCTATTTTTTTTTTTAAGTTGCAACTCTGTCCTTATGGTTTGTTTTTAAAACTCAACTGTTTTCCTGAAAGAAACCATTAGAGGTTCAACTAGGAAAAACTGTATACAAAGTGCATTGGGTAGAAGAGAACAGATTGTCCCCGGGTTATAAAATACTCTGGACTTTAAGTAACCATCAACTAAAAGTAGCCTGAATCCAGGTTACTGATTCATTTTTGAATTGTCATAATATCTAGCAAATTTATTTCACTCAATAAACATCTGTTAGATGGGTATTACTTCAATACCTAAATTAATCCATTTTCTACTCTTCCATATTATTGAAAATTAAACATAACTTAGTTAATTCAAATTGTGATAATTTTTATTTTCTCAAGCAGTGAAATAAACAAACCTGCACTACTTTCATTAGCATTACTACATTGACTATTAACCTTTCTATTAAATGGGAAAAACACTAAGCTTTCTGCCATAATGGTGATACATCAAGGTGCTATATTTGTAAAATCAAAGAGCTTACCTTACTGACACCAACTTCAGGGATTCGGAGAGTATGCTCCATATCTTTTTCTCTGCACAGTTAAGAAAAATGTCTTTAATCATTTTTGAAGCATATATAAATGCAGCACTTAGAGACAGGAAAAGAATTTTTTAAAAGATTTTGCATGTCTTAAAAGATAGTGTTAAAAAAAAGGTATGTTATAATGCAAGTCTCTCTATCCCACTAAGTCCAGTTTCCTTAATCATACTCTAAATTTCCTACTTGAAAAGAGGTTCCAGAATTACTTTTATTCTTTGGTACATCTATCCCAGGCTAATAAACATCCAGTAGGACAAAATATCCGTTGTACTAATGTCAATTATTTACTCCAGATCTGTTGACTATGTTCCCATTTCTATTACTGCATATAAAAGGAGCACACTATTCTCCTAGAATTTAAAATTAAGGTATTGCACAGAATCTGAATTAAGGACAGATTATCTTTCCAGTCAGAAAGAAAGGAAATTATCTTACTCATGATTAAAACCTACCTCTCTAGCAAGCTGGTTATGAGCCACAAGGGGGTAAAGGAAAAGAAGCAGAGAAGGAGGCCAATACTGGGTTTAGGTAAGTAATTTAAACCTAAAAAAGGCAGTACAAAAGGTAAGAAAATGAAAAAATCTCTGTGAAAGTTATCAATGAGATTTTATCTCTTTATGGGCAGTCCCCTTTCGGAACTATGAAGTCATACCCTCAACTGATTTCCAAAAGCAAATGACAAAGGTAAGTGCCAGTAATATTTTTTGAGTACCATGTACAAGTAAGTACCTGAGTAATATGTACCATGCACATTTCATGATAACTGCTCAAGAAAGGTACAATCCACTAGAAAAAGATAAATATACAAATATAATAATATTAAACATTTTACCTTCCAATTGTAGCAGGGTTTACAGCTGTAATGATAAACAGTGATCCTGTCTGCAGCACTGGTGATCTAATAACAATTACTCTAATGCAAGGGGGCCAAATTTTTTCCTCATCTGCCAAAGAAACAAGTGGGTACATATTAACCAAATGCTATGGGGAAAAATTAGAAATGTCTAGAAATTGTAGGAGGTATCTATAAAATAAAAATGTATTGATCAAAGGTCTTAATTCTGTTTTAAACAACCTTCTTAGTTCCTGCTATATGACATAGCAATTAGTAAACCTTAACACTATCACCAATTTAAAGTGATCAACCTAAAGGTCAGCAAAGTCAGCATATATCAGAATTACAAAATAATCAACTCTTTTTTTTTAAGATCTTGGAATTTAAAAATATAGAAAACAAACATTTTTATATTGTTAGAAAAACTGAGTCTACCCCATTTAAAAATATAAGAAATTCCATTAAGAACAAAATAAGCTCACATAGTCTAATATGAAATCCTGGGTTTTAAAAGTATGTCTTTATATCCACAAGCAAAAAAAAATTAGATTTATCATAATACCTATGTAGCTGAATTCATGGACTACACTTTTTAAAGACAATTTGCTCTCCCCTTCTCAATTATAAAAGCGGATTATAAATATCTAACCCACTAAAATAGACTTAATACATACTTTAGGATTAAGGCATAGGTAACTTGGTTTTGTGTTCTACTGACTAGGCCATTCAATGCAATGAAACTTTAAGGTGCAAGTGTTAGTCATTTATTCACATCCTACTCCCTAAGAATAACCAATGGTAGCCCACAAAACTTTCAATAATGTCATTAAAATAATCAATTTAAAACAATCAGGGTGTTTTTTTGGGCAGATATAGTATACTAACATTTTTAACAGGGTTGCTCTGTTTACAATGACCAGAGAGAATTATTTATGTAAAATTAAATAATGGTTATTCACGTACCTTCATCCTCAGTATCTTCTGCAGTTACATTGTCTTCACTGGTAATGTCGTCGTCGTAACTGTCCTCAGTCTGAGAGTCTGTAATTTCACCTTCTTCTGGCTCACTATCAATCTCTATGATTTTCTCATCTTTAAATGATGTCGAATTATAGATGTTTTCATTAAGAGGAAATTCTATCGTCTTTCCGCTAAATGGAATAGTGAATTCAAGGGAACTACTTTTGTAACGAATGTCTACTTTGGCCTTCTTTTTCACATTTGCACAATCTTCTCCCTCACTGCAGTTTATATGCTCAACACTGGATGCCTTCTGATCTTCCGAATTCAAATCCTGGAAAAGGGTGGGTTGTGACGATAACCTTAAACATGACCATCTTATAATGCTAAATGTTACAATGGATTAGTAAAGATATATGTACAGTGAAATAACAATAGCTATTATCTGTACCCTCTTCTGCTCATGTTCCCTTTCTTGGTTAAACACATTACCATCCATTTAGCATCCAACTGAAAAATCTTATAGTTATCTTTGACATCCCTTAACCACTACATAAAATCAATTACCAAGCAATACAGACTATGTTTACAATTTATCCCAATTCTCTCTTCTTATCTATTTTCAATGTCCTAACTGTCCCAGTCCAGGCCCTCATCACATATTGCTTGGACCAGATGACAGTCTAGACCAATGCTGTCCAATAAAAAAAAAAAATGCAAGCCATATTTATAATTTAAAATTTTCTAATACCCAAATTAAAAAGGTAAAACACAAGTGAAATTCATTTTATTTTATCTAACCTAGTATTTACAAAATATTATCACTGAATATATTAATATTTAATCAATATAAAAACTACCAATGAAATACTTTACACGGATTTTTTTGTACTGTCTTCAAAATTGAGTGTAGTTTATACTTACGACACATTTTAATTAGGGCCAACTACATTTCCAGCGCTCAGTACCAACATGTTTAGCTGGTGGCTACCTTACTGGACAGCAAAGGCCTAGAGAATACACCTATCCAAAATTTTCTTCTGAACTTTTAACCAATTATCAAGTCAACACAGAATTGGATTTCATTACAGCATGGATTTAAAGACCCAAATGTGCCTAACATAGCAGAACAGTAGTTTTGATAATACACAAGTTTAAAGTACAGATGAACCAGTTACATCTCTTTTATCTCAAATTCCAACTTACCTGGCGTAAGCCTTTTACTATTTATTATACAATTATATTGGGCATGCCTTTCAATAAATGAACAAATCTATTATTTTAACCATAGAAGAAGCAGAGAGTTCTTTTCCTCTTTTTCCTTTGGTTTGTAACAGACTAAATTTTCTTTCTTAGAGCCACATGATGAAGTGAATTCATATGTTCTTCTGTTATTTTATAAAATATGAGAGCATCTTAAAAATATTTTTAACAGCAGCATAAATTCAGTTTGGAGACTGGCTAAACACTCACAGTGTGATAAACTATATACACTTCTAGCAATACAAACTCACCAAGGACAAGAGCAAGGGCAAGGAGGTGAATAACTATGAGCTTTAAAGGCCATTGTGAATTATAGCAAAAAATTTTCCTATCTAAAATATACTTTAAAAAAAGCAGTTTCCAATCTTGTGTATTTTATTATTACTACTTATAGGATTACAAATGCAAGGAAAAAGTGAGTGAAATTGCCAGAGATAATACTTTTAAAAACACTCTGCCAGAATATTAAATATTCATTAAGAGATAAGAGGCCTACATGTGGGCACTGAAGCATATAAGCGTATTTCAAGTTATTTACTCCAATCTCCTCACTCTACTCCCTTCTTTCCACATACCCTCCACCTACAAAGAATGAGGTTCAAGAGTACCTTAAAAAATAAAGAAAAGTTGAGGATTCCTAAACTGGTCTCCAGTGCTTCACAGCTACCTTTTGGAATCCTCAAGGAATTCTCAAAATTCCATCAGGATTTTTTCTTAAGTCTCTGTCCTGTACTTCGCATATTTTTGAAGAAGGATGGTAAAGATGAGCAGTTATGGGCCCAGCTGGAGTAGCTCAGCTGGTTGAGTGTCATCCTGTGCACCAAAGGGTTGCCTGTTCGATTCCCAGTGCACATACCTGTGCTGTGGTTCGATCCCCAGTTGGGGTGCGTACAGAAGGCAGCCAATTGATGTTTCTTTCTCTCTCGCTCTCTCTCCCTCTCCTTCTCTCTCTCCCCGCTCTCTAAACATGTGATCAGGTGAGAATTAAAAAGAGAGAAATGAGATGAGCAGTTATAGGAGCTAAACTGAACCGAAATCTTACTAAATTGCTTTCAAATTTCATTCTCTGATTTGTCAGGAAAGGCCTTTTGATGACTGGTGTAAGTTCTTTTCTTATTGCTAGGGAGAAGTACTTTTACAATCTATCCTGCCAAACCATTCAACCACCAGTAACAGGTAGAAGATATTAAAACATAGTTCTTGAAAGCAAAGAAAAAAAATCATTTTTAGTATTTTAGTCACATATTCTTCTATTCCTATGTATTGCCAGTGAAAATAATAAAAAATAGAAACAAATCAAGTAGAGAACAGAAAATAAATTCAACAGAATCCCAATTCCATATTTGAACTTTGGTATTATCATTTTAAAATGTTTTTCTTTGGTTAAGAAGAGAAACAAATGAGATAAAATTTTAAGAGTAAAGTATCAAATAGTTCCCACAATTCACCAAATGCCAATATAACAAATAAGCCTCCTTTCCTGCCTATAAACCATCAACCTTATCTGTGGAGTGAGCAGAAATAAGAGCATTAATAATTTTTTATATTTTCCTTCTTTCAATTTAATATTATATCATAACTATTTTTAAAATTTCCCTCACTCTTTACAACTACCATTTTATGGCATAAATAATGCTTTCCAATTAAATGTACTATCATTTTCTTAGCCAATAGCTTGTGGGCCATTTTAACTTTTATTTTTCTGTTCTTAAAAATATTGCTATGTAATTATACAAATGCATTTTTCTTTCTTTTGATTTAAAAAATAAATTACCAGAAATGAGATTTCCCAACTGAAAAAAAATCAACATTTTTACAGTTAATACAAACAGCCAATCTATTTTTCAAAAAGATACCAATTTATACTTCTTATAAGAAGATGTAGCTACTCTATAGCTGCCAAAAATGGATTTTAAAAAAATGTTTGCTAGCATAGTAGGTAAGAAACTGCTCAATGTAACTAAGAAAGCTGAATTTTTGTACACTTCTACTTACAAACTATGTTTTTGTTTTGTTGTGAATTGTGCACTGACATCAACTTATCAACTAAGGGTCTGAAAGTTCTTCCAAATTATGTAACACAAGAATATTTTCTTTCCTAAATCTACTTCCTTCAAACTTTTAAGAAATTCCTTCTGCTTCTAGTGACTGAGAATTTGTGAAACAGACCAATGTAAACACTCCTTAGTTAATAGATTCTGATACCTTGTTATCTTAATGTAGGGTTACTGAATGATTTTCAGTTTCATCAAAAATTTTGACTTAACTATATTACTGTTATGTAGATTTTAAAAATTAGGAAGATTATACCTTTTCCCCATTTGCTGTAGAAGAATCTGGATCCTTTCTTTTCTTCTTCAACTTTTTATCTTTATTTTGTTTTATGCCAGAAGTCTGATAAGGTTGCAAATCTACTCGAGAATGAAATTGATATCGACCACTTTCCACATCACAGTAGTAATAAATTCCAGTGGAAGGATCATAATATAGTTGATTTTCCTTTTAAAATCAAGAAAACAATAAGTACTACTTATATAAAATAAAAGAGAAAAATAAACAATAGAAATGTCAAACATTCAAATATAGCAAATGTTTCTTTCTTTTAAGAACTATAGTATTTTCTGAAGATAGTAAATAAAAATATCACAATGAGAAATGCTTGGCCCTGGCCAGTGTGGTCACTCGTTCCATTCCTGATCAGGGCACATGTCCAGGTTATGTGCTCGATCCCCAGTAGGGGGCATGCAGGAGGCAGCCAATCCATGTTTCTCATTGATGTCTCTCCCCCTCTCCCTTCCTCTCTCTCTCTCAAATCAATAAAAACATATTAAAAAAAGAAAAATGCTTGTAATTTTTCAAAATAGTTTACCATTCAATATCTGCTCTAATTTTCCTAGGGTGAAAAATGAGTGCACTTAAATATTAAATTGAATCATGAAACTGACAACATTTCACCATTTTTTAACTTACAGAAACAGCAATTTCATATGGTTCAGCTTAATACATCAATAAAATATTATAACAAGAAACCTTTTAGAAGTTCTGAAAAACTAAGGTATGCATCAGAAAAAGGTGAGCACTTGAAAGCAATTCCAGACTTACTATCCTTAAGATTACACAATAATGGTTTGGTAATATAAACCTCTCAAGCCCTCTCTCAATGTCATAAAACAAAGATTTGCCTTTTTATTGTTCATGACTAAAAGCCCTATAGAAAAATTTGGAAATAAAGTTCATAAATACTAAAACATAACATTCTATACAAAGAAATCGATTAAAAAATCATCTTCGCTTAATTCTACATTAACTAAAGACTTAAAAATAAAGCAGTTGCACAAAAATAAATTTTGGAAAATTATAGGTGAAACTGGAAATATAAAATTATGTAATCACCTGCATTTTTTGGGATATTGGCCAGTACTCTATAACTAAGATTTAACTGAAAGTCTATATTTTCTTTTCATCATAAATCCATGTAGATCAGGCCTGGAAACCTCTTATGATTTACTGAGATTAAACTAAAACTTCCTGAAAAAGAGTAATTTCTTTTTCTAATTGTTGATACTACTGCAATTATTGTCTTTAATCCATTTTGCAGATCTCTTACAAAAAAAAAATATTTTTAATTCTATTATTTCACTTAACTAAAAAAATGAACAGGTGTGTTCTAATTTTTATTTCTAGTGATAACAGAATGTTTATAACTCATACCTTTTAAACTATTGTGTCTTTCAGTCCAAAATATTAGAAAATATTTTAAAATATTTTCAAATTTTTATTTAATTAAAAAAAAAAGAAAATTAGCACAATAGAAATGGCAAAACGAAGTCCCTAATTTACTGAGACATATAACCTGCAGAATGTAATTAACCATTTACAGAATAAATGTCCAGAGAAAAGATACAGAAAGGAAGGTAGAGGAATGACAAAGACTAATGTCATACACTTGGAAACTCTGTATTTTCCGAGAAACCAAATGAGGAATAGCTACTCTCTTTAGCAATGAAAGTTTAAACATTAATTTTCTTGGTATTAACTAGCATTGTCAATTAGCATACTCCTGTGAAAGAAAGCTCTCTCTTTACAAAGGATTTACAAAGTACAGATACCAAGTGCAAACTGACAAGCTAACGAAATCCCTATATAAGATAGTTAGCATTATTATGTTCCCTAAATTAGTTAACAATACTTCCAGTAACTGGAATGATGAACAGGTGGTCCATTTTTGGACACTATATTCTGTAATTCCTGAGGACCAGATTACATGCCTAGACCATCAAGGTTGAGGTACCTGGGTATGTGAGTTCCATCACTGTCATCACATCCTGATTAAAATCCAATTAAGTACCAGACTTCAACAGCCATCACACTGTATTGCATTATAAATCAGGAACTTAATTTTCTGGTTCTGTCCTAGTCAGTGGTCCATTATATTTCTGATTCCACACTGATTTCCTAGTTCTCACTGTTAATAGATTGATTTTTTAAAAGCAAAATGCTTACAAGCCACAGAATATAAAACACTAATAATAAACATGCTATTGAGAATTCAAGAAAAAGACTCCCTCTGTGGCGTCAAATGGTTCATAAGTATTCAAAATAAAAAAACAAATCTCACCCCAAGCCTGAGGTGAAAATTAACAATGTCACTTCCTTATAAATTCTATAAAAAAAATGTTAGTTTAGGTTCTTAAAATTTTACAACAAAGTAGTTGTCTGCTTTTAATAATAAATAAATGCTCCAACATTTTTGTATGTTTTTTATATATAAAAGGTTATTAAACCCTCTAAAATATTAATTTATAATAATCACAATTAACTTATTTAATTACAAACCTAAAAGTGTAGTATCATAAGAAATTTTATAATTCTTTACTTTTGTCAAATACCTTTGAATCAAACATAATTTTTAAATGCAGATTCTTGCTTTTCTTAGTTCATCTTAGGGTTTAATATTTGGTATCAAGCATCTAAGTAACTATATTATTACAGTATTGAAAGGTCTGAGATACTTACAGAATCATAATAGAAACCAGTGCTGTGGTCAAAATACAGTCCAGTATTCTCATCATAGCTAAATCCAGTCTGTGACACAGCAGCCTCTGCTGCAGCTCTCAAACTTTCAGCTAACGATGAACCTTCTAAGGACGAATCTTCTGTTGCTAATGCAGACGCTGGCTCCTAGGTAAAATATATTTATATCAAATAAGACAAAAATGGTCTTATATCAATCAACTTAGAAGTTATCAAACTCTGAAACAATAAATAGACTTAAAAGGTATTTTAAATAATAAGGCTTCAATTTCTGCAATGGAAGGGATGGCTATCAATTACAATTTGATCCATTTAAAAAAAGATTTACTAGTATATCAGTTACTTCAATTTTGACCCAGTTTTTAAGACACTATAAATGAGTGAACATTACTAAAAAATAAATGCCCGATATCATAGAGAAGTAACTCATAAAATATGGACTCTAAAGTATTCTTTAAGACAAACGATCTAGACTCTTCCATAATCATAGGTCCAAAGGGAAAAAAATTTTAGAAGAGAGATGGAGGAGAAAGCTATGGATTTTGTGAGATTCACTATAGCATCAGCAGTTGCACTGAAAGAACTTTCCTGGGATTTTGATTCACACACACAACTATAGAAAAAATTTATAAAATATTCAGGGAAATTTGAATAGTGGCAGGATATATGACATAAAGCAAGCATTAAAAAATTTTTGTTGTGGCCATGGCCAGGTGGCTCACTTGGTTGGAATGTCATCAATACACCAAAAGGTTGTGGGTTCAATTCCCGGTCAGGGCACATACCTAGGTTGCGGGTTTGGTGCCAGTCGGGAACATACAGGAGGCAACTGATCAATGTTTCTCTCACATACTGATGTTTCTCTTTCTCAGTCTCTCTCTCCCCCTTCCTCTCTCTCTAAAAAATCCAACAAAAATGTATCCTCAGGTGAGGATTTTTTTAAAATTTTTGTTGTCATGAACAAGGTTATTTTGGTAGTTTCATAAAATTTTTTGGCTGAGTCCAAATATACTGACAAATTTTCTTTGTTTTACTTCATGTACATAAGTTTTTAGAACACAACAAAGTAGGAAACAAATATATGAACAATTTATCCTAATTTTTGTTTCTCTAGAAGTGTAATACTCTGCATAATTATACACAGAATATTTACAACCCCTGTATATGTATGATGGACCAAAGAAGTCAATGTGCATAATAACAATAATGAAGGACAAGTTCTTGGGCATCAACAGTATCATGTTAAGCATTTTATTACCTGTGAATTTGAGGCAAAACGGTCCTCTTGTCCACATTCAACCTTTTCCGTCACATCAGTACCAGCGTAAGCATCGTTTTCTATTTGTGACTGGTCTTTAGAATTATAAGTAGAAGCTTCGATATCCTGATCTTGCTGAACTGAGGGTTCTGTCACTTTATCTGAATGACTAATATCCTTATAGTACGTCTGATAATAATAATCTATAGCAAAAACAAATTGTGATATATATTAGAATAGAGTATAGAAAAAGAACTTAATTCTAAAACATTGGCACTGAACACAAACAGTACACACTGCAAACGAAACATATTTTTACAATTGTACACACTTTAACAAATTAAAATTGATAGTGCCGATAAATTTGTAGATGTTTATACCTTTGATTCTAATGTCACTTTAAGTACCCTAGCTGTCAAACTAAAAAAATAAAGGTAAACAGATTTGGATTTTCTGTAGCAAGACTAGAAAAAGAAAACAGGTAGATAAGTGGTATTCTGTGAAAAAATAAGCAACTTTAAACAGTTTCTAACCACGTACTTTAATATTACTGCATATCAAATGACAATGAAATAAAAACAACAAAGGTTGATTTCTGTCAAATTGCTCTCATGATGCTGACTTTTTAAAAACTTTATTATCTGCCCAGCCGGGCGTGGCTCAGCGGTTGAGCGCTGACCTAGGATCCAGGTGATTGGGCTTCGATTCCCGGTCAGGGCACATGCCTAGGTTGTGGGCTCGATCAATGACTCTCTCATCATTGATGTTTCTGCCTCTCTCTCCCTCTCCTTTCCTCTCTCTGAAATCAATAAAGATATATTTAAAAAAAATAAATAAATAAAAATAAATTTATTATCATGCAGATATGTAATATTAATGCTATTGCTGTGTTTAACAATTTAGCTAAATTATGTACTGACTAAAACAAGGTAAAACGTAATGGGAAAAATCATTTCTTGTGATTCCTATTTAAAACTCAGTTGCTCAGTTATTTTACCTCACAACCTTATTCCGTGAGGTCATGGTTGTGGGCTCACCATTCCCACAAAGGCCTAAGAGACTGGCACTGAACACAATGCTAAGTGGAATGCATCAAAAAAACCCCACATGTATCTGGTTACATGGAAGGCCAGATATGATAGTAAATGGCTCACAGCATGGCAGAAATTACTCAGTGAATGTGCCACTAAAACCACAGTAGCAATCCTATGTATTTAAAGGAATGACAATACATTTCTCCTTTCCCATCAGAAGAGCAAATAGATTATCTGAAAACATGTAATCACATGGAGAGAAAGTAACCTTGTAACAGTTCTCATATTTATCTAGATGTTTGTCTATTTTTTAATTAAAGAAAACTCCACGTTAGCATGATTTGAATGTGATGGTGTTAGGATATCTCCACTATCAACCAAATACCTGAGATTGACCAAGGAGGGTGGTTTTCTGTTTGTACTTCTACATCAGACTTCTTATTATCTTCGTTTCTCCCACAATAGAGTATTTTACTGAGCTCTTCTACCTAAAAGAAAACAAGGTGTTAGGAAAAAGAAATCATATAGCAATATAAAAATATGCATACCATTCTCCTGAAATTAAAATAATTACTTTTTCTTGGTAAAAGTTTTAGAGAATTACCATCGCAGCTAGTTTCCTTTTCAGAAAAACTGAAAATACTATCATTTACTTTCATTCATCTTTTACAATTGCAGAGGGAGATGTTTTAAATTATATTCTCTTCTAAACCTCAAAATATCCCCTTTGGAAATCAGACAAACTAAATTAATAGGACTTTTTGAACATAATCCTTTATTTCTAAAAAATAAGAATGTTTTTATACTAATATTTTAATTGATGTAGCAGTTCTCTCTAAAGAATTAGCAAAAAACATTAATTCCCATGCACTGAGTTTAAAAGCACTTTAATGTATGATTTTTCTTTACATAGTCATTTTATGACTAAATAACTGCAGCAGAAGAAAAAAGAAGTAACTGCCTCAGAGGGGCATCTACTCTCCCTGTGCCTCACTGACTGCCAAAGCAAGAGCAACAGAGGGCAGAAATACCCATAAGCAGATGAGCTGCAGCCTCCTCAAGACACCTCATTTAGACAAGATCTAAGAGTGAGATGTCTATTACAGGCATGAAACTAAAAAACAAGCTTCTAAATATTTCTTTAATGATACATAAAGCTTAAAAGGAGACAGGCAATAAAATTGATTACATACAGATTATCTACACACTTCATAAAGTATCAGATCTGCTGTTACAACTAGGGCTGGGACTAGGGTGAAGCAAGTGAGGCACCTAGGGAGCAAACTAAGGAGGCACTCAGTCTCAGTTTCCTGCAAGTACTGGGACTATACCTGAGAATCAGTGCCTTCCTAAATATTTTACCCTAGACTACTGACTGCCCTGCCCTCGTCCTGGCTCTGCCACTACCACCATTACTGTGAACTAGATCATTTATCATCTGCTACATGCTAGGAACTATATTTGTTACTTTGGATAACATCTTTATTAATTCTTACAACATCTTACAAACTAGTTCTCCTAATCCCCATTTTACATGTGAGAAATCTGAAGAGACAAAGTAATTTGCACAAGTTTTTTTGCCTCCAAAGCCTGTACATACTATATTTTTCTAGCAATTCACTCTCAATTCCCAGCCCAATTTTTTACTGCCCTAGATAAAATACTCGTTAGTAATTCCGAGGGGCAGTTAACAACCAAACTCCTCCACCACCACCACCAGGGGAGGCTGACTAGAAGGAGAGTAAGGAGTAATTACTACCATCAGTAGAGTCAAGGCTTTCTATCCATCTCAGTATTTCATGTTAGACCACTCTTAAATTAAGACTAATAACAAAATGTCGTCTCTTCAAAGATTAGCAGTACTTGAACAACTGAGAATTATAAACAGGTTTTTTAAAAGGCTGTCCTATTTTGCTCCCCGTACCCCAAGATATTTTCACAATATTTGTAGTCTCCTAGCACAGTCCTTATACATTACAGGTGCTCAAGAACTAGTTGCTGAGTAAACAAACTCAAATTTTCTATAATGTCATAATGTCAATACCGCTATACAATGGGCACACCAAGTCATTCCAACTCAGCAGTTACGTTCATAGATCATTTGATAATAAAGCATAACAAAGTTTGATGACGGATTCAGACTACATTTGTGGTTTTAGGAAAGGTACTAATATATTACAAAGGACAACAATTTAATTGAAATTAATAGTTATCTCAGTGAAAACAACCTATCAGGACACAGTGCAACTGCCAAACAAATCAAGCTGGAAAAAAGTAATATGCTCCTGTTTAAAAGTGTGTTCTTTTTAAAGTGTGGCAATTTAAACATTTGTCCTTACTGTATTTTATAAAAATGAAGTTAGCTACTTAGTGTTTCTAAGAAAGTAAGTTTTATCTTCCCTACTTCTAGCAGAAAACTCAAAATAAACGCCCAGAATGACCACCTTACATGTAGTGTTCAAGTCTGTAGAACTGTGAAAATTCGCTCACACTTAATTTGATTTAACCTTCACCTGTGTGGTATAAGCATTCTCATTTTTATGGGAAACCGAGGATCAGTATCAGTTCACGTATCTAGTGGCAGATGGGTTTCTGATTCAAGTCCAGCGCTTTAACAAACTCAAAAGCGACCTAGAATAAAATATTATAAATACGCCTACTGCCAATGGCAGTACCGACAAGTGAGAATGAAGACAACCTAAAAGTACACAAGTTCAATTCACACCCGCGGTAACTTCTGCTCACGCGCTTATCTGACTCGAGTAACCAGAACTCCTAGGTCTGCTCCACATGTACTGGGAATTTTAATCGCGCTGAACTTTTACTTCTTTCAAGCGCTGGCGGGCCCCCCGGGGACTGCGGGAGGCCTCGGGGCGGCGCGGGCCGGCGGCGGCGCACCTGCGTGCGGAGCTCCCGGTTGTTGCTCTCGGCGCTCTGGTACAGGCGCTCCGTGTGGTGCAGCAGCTTCTCGATCTCCCGCACCTGCCGCTTGCAGCTCCGCAGCTCGCGTTCCAACTTCTCCACCTTCCGCCTCAACTGGGCCAGCTCAGGCTCCGGGGACGCGGGTGGCGACGGTGACAACGGAGACGGCGCCTCGGCCGCCATGGGGTCCGGCGCGAGGCAGCCCGTGCGCGCGAAGGGGCTGCGCTCAGGCTGAGCTGGACGGCGGCCCCAGAAGCCACGCGAGCGCGGGGGCAGCGAAAGGCGGCCTCACACCCGCCCGGCCGCGGCGGCCCCTGGCCATGACGTCCCGAAGCTCGCAGCCCGCGGCCTGAAGGAGCAGCGGGCAGCCACCAGAGGGAAGGCGGAGGGACCCGGCCGGAGCCGCGCGGCTTCGAACCAGTAAAACTTTATTGGCAAATACCTTCCCCAACCACGCCGGCAGTCGCGGGAGCTTCTACAGAAGTGGGAGGCCGGAGGGCCGAGGGCCGAGAGCTCCGCCGGTCCGCTGCTGAACCGGAAACGCCGCGCCCGCGGTGGGCGGGGCCGAGGCCGCGAGGGAAGCGACGGGGAGCCGGAAGGGCCTCGCAGTGCGCCTGCGCACTGCCCGCGACGGCCGGGGCGGGGCGGGGCGGGGCGGGGCGGTCTGCGGGGGGCGGGACGGGGGCTCGCGGCGGCCGGGGTTTTGCGTGCTACAGTACTTGACAGTCTTCGCTATTTTTTGGTTTAATTCTTTTTAGTTATTATTTTGTACTTAAGACTGTAGTCATACTCCTTAGTTCACAGCACATCATCAACATGGGCCTTTGGACGGCTCTTCTGCTTGGGGGTTGGGGTGGCCTCTGTTTTTGTTTTCACTGTAGTTCTGTATCCCCATGCACCAGTCCCATTACCTCCTTTCGGTCAATGTAAGTGCCCACTCTCACGTGTCTGATTTATGTCCTTAAATATAAACATATCCTTATAAAGTGATTCATGTGTATTTCTTTTACATAAATAGTATTTTGTTAAAAGATGTTTTAAAGGTTCACATATGTTGTTATATATACACCTAAGTGCTGCATAGTATTCCAAGGTATATGTATGCACATATTATCTATTCATTCCACTAGTTGTCAACATCTAAGTTATCTCCAGTTCTCTGTTAACACAATCCATAGCGCAATAAAAACCCTTGTTCATGCCATTTTATTGATCTGCGCACTCATTTCTTTGGAATAGGTAGCAAGGAATGTGACCTTTGGTTCACAGGCAAACACTTGATTTCACTATTTTCCCCTAGATTTCTTTCCAGAATGGCTGAATAACTTGACACTCTCACCAACAGTGCACAGGAGTTCTGTGCCCTCCACATCCTCTCTAATGCATAATGTTAGTCACTCTTGTATTTTTTGCCATTTTTATGAATGCAATGAGGTATTGCATTGTTGTTTTAATTTGTACTTCTCTGATTACCTGAGGATTTCATAGACTTGTTGAAATGGCTATTTGGACTTTCCTGTCTGTAAACTGCCTCTTCAAGTCTTTTTGCCCATTTCTTAGTGTTTTGTGTGTTATTGTTTTGTTTGCAGTTCTTTCTATAATGTAGATATTAATCCTTTATAGATATCTACTCTTAAGCAGTTATATATATGTTGATTCATCTATGGTTTCTTGTATTGAACAGAAATCCTTAATTTTATGTAGTCAAATCCGTCTACTTTACTTAACTCCATCTTCCTTCACATGCTTTAGGATTTGGGCTTTTGAAACTAATTCATGAAGTCTTTTCCCACCTTAGGTCATACTTTCTTCTACAATTTTATAATTTTAACTTTCGCATTATTGCTCCCCTCCAACTGGAGGGGTTCAGATGTGTTTTTCCACCTAATAGCCTAGTTTTCTTCAAACTGCCTCCTCTATGTTCCTTCGTAGGACCACCTTTATCATCTGTCAAGTTCCCACATGTGTGTAGGTCTATTTCAGAGCTTTCCATTCTGTTTTGTTTGTATATTAGTCTGTTCCTATGCAGAACCGTTCTATTTCCATCACTTTGGTTGTGTAGTGCATCTTCATGTTTGGTAGGGCAAGTTCCCCCACTGCTTTTATTTTTCAAAATTGACTTATTCGTGAACCTCTATTTTTCAATGAAAGTGTTGGAATGCTTCTTGAGTTCCTCAAACAATCCAATGGAATTTTCATTAAGATTTCATTGAATGTATAGATTTATTTGGGAAGAATTAACATAAAACTTTACTGTGTTAAGATATCCCATCCATTCTTTTTTGTTGTTGTTCTATTTTTTCATTCTTTTTTGTACTTTAATAGAATTCTAATACTTTTTATGAGAAAGGTCTTAAGCATTCCCTCTTAGTTTATTTCCTGGGCACTCTGTTGTTTTATTGTGAATAAAGTCGTATTTTCTTGCATATTTGACAGGGAAAGAGAAGTGAAAGTAATGGAGAGGTTTCTAGCTTGGACAAAGGAGGTAGGAACTATTGGGGAGCATTTGTTGCACGGGGAGGGAGGAATGCTTTAGTTTTTACTTTGTTGATAATATTGAGTTTGAGGTACTTGCAGGATATCCATTACAGATGTTCAGTAAGTAATGAGCATTCAGCCCACCTGAAACTTAAAAAACAGAAACTAATAGAACTAGTATTGTATAAAGCAAACACAAATGGCCCCAATGGCTAAGGAAGTAAAGTAAATGAATGGACGGAGCAGTAAACAGCCACTATGGAGTTTGGGAGAACTGAATAACCATGCAGGAATGTGGACCCAGTGTTGAGGAGCTTCTGATTTTTCAAGAAAAGCCAGAAATTTGGATTTTTATGTTAAATCTGTTTAAAAACAATAGTTCAAATTAGATAATTTCTGTGATATCATTATTACATTCTCTTCACTGTACATGTGTGCTTCAGGTGGTACTCCAGTGTCCTCTCGTTTTTACCATCACTGCCACTGCTGTCTGCCCTTCTCCTTCCTTCCTTTGTTTCCTAACTTATTTTTCTCTCTTTCCCCTTAATTTTATGATTTTGTTTAAAAAGTTTAACTCTTTATATATACAAGGTGTCCCAAAAATGAATACACACTTTAACAGCTGATAGCTCAATTTTGAAAATGAAATATATTTTAGTAAACAATGCCTTTATAATTATTCAAAGTGTGTATATACATTTCTGGGGGGACACCCTAACACACACACACACACACACACACACACACACACACACACACTTTCTCTCCCTCTCTCTCTCTCTCTCTCTCTCTCTCTCTCTCTCTCTCTCTCTCTCTCTCTCATATATATATAGTGTCACTAGTCAAGAATAGAGCTCTTTTCTTCCAGGCAATGAATCAACTAAATCCTACAGCTAATTTAATCTTCAGTTTTTTATTATAACTAGTAGATGCTGTGGAAATCACATAATTGCCCCAATTCTTATCCATCCTGTATCCACATCCCTTGCCATGTGACTTTGTGGTTCCCTTCACTAAAGAGACAGAATCTCCCCTCCATTTTTGAATCTGGGTTTGACCATGTGATTTGCTTTGGCCAGTTGAGTGAGGTGATTGCCTAAACAGTAGACCAGTTAGTTCCTAGCCTAGGTCTCAAGAGGTGTTAGTATTTATGCTTGCTTTCTTGGATTCCTGACATTTCCGTGAGAAAAACATACCCAGGTATGTCTGCTGGTCTCAGAAGGAGGACAGGTGACACATGGAACAGATCTATTGCAGGTAAAATACTCCAACTAAGCCAGCCTAGAGCAAAGGCCCCAGAAAACCCTCAGACAGTTAGCAATAACTAACTGATAGTGGAGATCAGCCAGCCCTCCACCTCACTCCAAGTTTGGGAGAAATAATAAATAATGTTTATTGGAAGCTACTGAGTTGGAGGTATTTTTTATGTAGCAATAACTAACTGACACTCAACCCAATCTAGAGCCATTCCAGGAGTTTGTGAGTTTCAGTAGGCTGGAGTGCAAGTACCTGATATATTACTATATTCCATAACAGAGAAATATTGTCAATTAAGTAAAACCTGATTTATATCCAGTTTCTTTTAGGGTATCATCAATTCTATATTTAATGAAAACTTACCTGTCATAATTTATGTTGAATATAATGGGCAGCCAACTCTCTCCCATCTGATCCTACTGTTTGATGTCACACAAGAATATCTGGGGAGCCATAGATTTCAATAGTTCTGATTTATTGCTCTGTATTACTTTTAGTCAATTGACCATTATCTGTTTCCTCCCTGCAGAGGCCCAAGGAAAGAATGGGTGGGCGTAACACTAAAACACCTGTGTGATGGTAAAGGAAGGAAGCCAAAGGAAACTAGGCAGATCCCCCTTTTCTTTTCTTTTTTCTTTTTAAAATATGTCTTTATTGATTTCAGAGAGAGGAAAGGAGAGGGAGAGAGAGAGATAGAAACATCAATGATGAGAGAGCCATTGATGGAGCCCACAACCCGGGCATGTGCCCCGACCGGGAATCGAACCCCAATCGCCTGGATCCTAGGTCGACGCTCAACAGCTGAGCCACGCCCGGCCGGGCCCGCCTTTTCTGACCCCAACAGAATACTTACATTTTGCACCTTTATTTTATGACTGTGTAATAAGTAAAAATTATGATAATTAGTAAATTTTCCCATGCTCCCACCTCCAGGGGGCAGTCTATCATGAAGGAACACAAGACTATGGTTTAGGAAGAGAAAGAACTATCCTTAGCGAGTTAAAGGAAGGACAGGTTTAAGAGAATGGAGGAAAGAGGAAGCAGGGTGGGGGGTGGCTTAGATGGGAGCCAGGAAATGTTGCTCAAGGAGAGAGTGTGTGCATTGCGCTGGAAGAGTTGGGCAAGTAGAAAGGGCAACCATGAGGACTATTTATGCAGGGCCTGAGAACTTTAAAACTGAGCCTTCAGACAAATATCACATGACCTTGCTTATACGTGGAATCTAAAGAACTTAATAAACTGATGAACAGAATAGATTCAATGACATGGAAGCATAGATGAGACTGATGAATGTCAGAGGGATGGAGGAGGGCGGGTGGGTGGAGGGGGAGAGAGTAACCAAAGAATTTATGTGCATATGTACACAACCCAAGGACATGGACAATGGTGGGGAGAGGGACTGGGGAGGGGGAAGGAACGGGATGGAACGGGTCATTGGGGAGAAAAAGGGACATCTGTAATATTTTAAACAATAATGAAATTAAAAATAAATAATAAATAAAAATAAATAAATAAATAAATAAAACTGAACCTTCAAAAAGTAGTTTACCCTGCTTGCATCCAGTGAATTGTCTTCATCGCCTGCACCAGGGGACTCTGGTAACTGCCCTGAAGTGGTCCATGAGCACTTCATTCCTTCAGCAGCATCCTCTGCTTATTGCCTAGAAGAATTTGCAGATCATCCCCTTTCCCCATTTTGTTGCCCAATGCATACAATACTCCCGAGACACCCAAGAGCCCATAGGAGAGAGAGGACAGGACCCTCCAGGGGAGTGGGTGTGAGGAGCATCTCACATTTGTACTTAGGGTGGGGGTTGCTGAATGAATCCATCTTGATTCTAGAGGAACCTTCTCCTTCCCTCCCTCCCCTTGTCTCCCCAAGATAGATCAATAGTTATTGACAATTCTCTTGTAATAATTAAAAATATCTAAGACTATAAGGAAGAAAATTAAAATTTACCAAAGAAAACATTAGAATGCCAGGGGTACATATTTACCTTCTCATTGTTTCAATTAGGTCCTGGACATGACTCTATCATTTATTGAAATGTATGCCCTTCTCGCCTCACTTTGTTTATGAGGATTTAATGTGGGACCATGATGAATAAATATTTAATCACCAAAGTCATGGTATTAATTTGTTGGAACAGTCTCCAGAAGAAAAAGCACAAAATGTTTGTGAGCCTAATGACTTCTTCATTGTCATCATATGTTTATTAAACATAGTCATGGTATTTTGTTTGGGATTAAATGTATCTATGTATAGAAAATAGTGATGAACAAATTAAGATTCATCAACATATGCCAAAAACCTAGACGAGAAAGACAAAGTTGGGTGCTTATGTATCTCACTAGGGTTACAGAGAACATAAAATAGTATAGAATTAACTTGATAAATTAGTGAAATGGCTTAAATGCAACTGAGACGTGTGTGGGGTAGTAAAATAACTTTTAGATGGAGACAGATTAACTAAATCTCAGCTTTGCTGCATACAGTAAGTCTTCACTTAATGTTGTCAAGAGGTTCTTGGAAACTGCAACTTTTATGGAAATGACATATAGCAAAACCAGTTTTACCCTAGGTTAATAGAGTTAAGTTCTTACAGATATCTCTGGTCACAAAAATTTAACTAAACTCCTAATTAAAGACCCCAAACATTTTTAACATTAAACATTGAAATAAATGTGAGCTACACATATATTTCAGAAAGATTAATTAAAAACAATTAAGATAGTGGTTTTCCAACCTGTTTACCCCAGTTCGGGGTCATGGATTGCCAGATCCAATCCTGGCAACTTAGGGCACAAGGTGGGAACTCACCCACAACAGGACACTCTTCCATCAGAGGGCCACTCACACCCACACTCACTCAGACTAGGGCAATTAAGACACACCAATTCACTTCATGTGCACGTTGTCTTTGGGATGTGGGAGGAAACTGGAGTTCACCAGAGAAAACCCACAGATGTGGAGAGGACCTGCAAACTCCACACCAACAGTGGCCCTGGCCAGGAACTGATTTTCTTTTCCTCAACAACTTATAACAAAACAACACTGAAGGAAAGGACACTATTCAAGGACCTGTTGTACTAGCTTGTGACTTTGGGCGAGTTCCTTAAGCACTTTGTGTCTCAGTTTCCTCATCTGTAAAATGAAGGTTAAATAATAGCACCTGTCACATAGGATGGTAGGAAGAGTAAAAGCAATAATGTATGTAAAGTGTTAATTTTAGAACCTGGCACATGGTAAGTTTTCAGTGAATATTAATTATTATTATTTTGTTTAATAAAAGCTTGCATAGTGCTTCCTGTGTGCTAGGCACTGTTCTAATTGCATTACAAAAATAATTTATTTGTGTGCAAGGCTCTTTAATTCTCATCACAATCCTGTGGTACTATTATTATCATCATCACCTCCATTTCATAGATAAGGAAATTGAAGCCTAGAGATTAATTAACTTGCTTCAGATAACACAGCCAGTAAGAGTCAGAGCTTGGATTCCGATGCAGACAATCTGCTTCCAGAGGCAGCACTCTTAACCATATGCCATCCATCCTGCACGTGGTAGCTTTATCACCACCATCATCATCTTGAACCATAAGTTGAAGGTAATTCATGAAGCATTAATGTACACATATATATATTTGTTAGTTGATTATTCAATTATTTTTCTACACAATAGATGTCTCCATAAAATATGTATGTCACATTTGTAAACCAAATTATATTTTAAGTGAAAAGTGAGATTGTTAATGAAAAAAATATATGTGGAATCATTCTAAGAAGGTTAAAAAGATTAATAGGATGAAATATCTGTAAGGAAATTTAAGGGCTCATTAATAATCCTCTATCTTCTTATGGTATTGAAATAAAAATTGTTCCATTAATCATCCTGACTTGCCTTTCAAGTCAATAGAATGACCAAATGTGAAAGCACTCTGTAAACTAATAATAAAAAACCTCTAGAAGTTAAGTTATAATTATTTGTCTTTTATACCCTAACATATTTAGAATAGTATTCATTTGTGTGATATAGACATATTATATACATGCACATCCTTGGAAAATTTCTCAAGAGTTATATTCTATCCACGTTGGTTGCCACTTGGGAAGTGGGATTGCTGATATGACAGACTTAACTTCTCTCAAATCCTTTTTACTGAAACAAAATGACTGCAGAAACACACAACACAAAACACATTTTGACCAGAAGATGGCAATAAAGCATTGATATTTCCCAAAGGTTTCCTTCTCAAGAACTAACTTCTGGTAGGTGTTGTATATCCAAGGAGACAAAATACTGTCTAGAGGTTCTGATCATCCAGATCCTATGGGCAACTTCTCATCCTTACCTTGTCCCTGCCCTGGAGAAGCTCAGGCTCAGGGAGGGTTGATGGGAACATAGTGTGATAAGTGCTGCTGTCAGGGCTCTGGGAGCAGTCATTTATCTGAAAAGGACGTCCCATCTTAGAATCTTCATTTAAATTAACTTTTTTTTCTTTAATGTACCTTTATTGATGTCAGAGAGAGGAAAGGAGAGGGGGAGAGAGATAGAAACATCAATGATGAGAGTCATTGATTGGCTGCCTCTTGCCAGTGTCTGAAGAGCAGTTGCCATCAATTGTTTCCTTTTCATTGCACCGCTGACCACCACTCTTCAGCCGGAAAGTCTGGAGGGCTATTGATTCTCTGTGCATTCTATGACAGTCGGCTCTGTTAAAGGCAGAAAGAAAAAAGATGATGCAGAATATGGGCAGGGTAATAATGTAATGGCTCTGGGGCAGGCATCTGATGCGCAATCCCTTCAGGAGACACAAACACCAAGAGGAATCTCAGCTTCCACCTGCTGAGGTGAATTGGTGTTTTGCTTTTTAACCTGGACTTAAGATATCTTAAACCATGTTTTAAAATCCATATTTCTAGGCCACTTAGTCCTAGGAGCAAGAAAGCTCCCAAATTGAACACACTGCCAGACAGCCTGAGTTCAAGTCCAGCCTTGCCACTTACTAGCCTGAGAGAGTTACTCAGTAGTCCTCTGGCTCAGTTTCCCTTCTGCCCTTATCTACATGGGAGGTAGCAACAGTGAAGTTTGTTATTTATAATTCATAAAGGATTCAGGGCAGTATCTGGTACTTACAGTGTATGGATGCCACTGTTTTTTCTCTCCGGGTCTCTTCAGGTAAGACTTTGCTTACATCTGCCACTCAGATCTGGAATAACACACATCCAGATCCGTGGTGCAGGGTTCACTCATTGAGTTCGGTGTATTCTTTCTCCTTTGACCCAGAGTGGAGAATGAGGAAAGCTCCAGGGAGAAAATGGTGCTGGGATCCCATGTACGGTGTTCACGCAAAGGGCAGACTTCATAGAAGTTGAATTTACAGTTTAATAACATCCACTATTTCAATCCATTTGAAGATAGTTTTTAAGAATCTTCATTAAGTTTAGTGTTTATCATGATTACTTTCTATTTCGATTTTCAGGGGCTACCTAGAGAATGTAAACATGGGGTCTCACAAAACAGTTGAGTAATTCAATTAGATAAATATTTGTGGAACTCATATCAAATGCAAAGCAGTGTTCTGCACAGAATTGTGAGGGACATGAAGACAGCTAAGAAACAGTGCTCACTCCTTGGGTTTAAACAATAAAGTCTATTGAACAAGATAGTCGAGTGTATCTAATGACATTCCTGTATAAAAATAGATGAGGAAGGAGTCATTTATAAAACATTATCATTCATGAATTCCTTGCAAAGGCTCCTTATCTACTTTGCCTCCAACATCATAACATCCTAAACATCCATCTCTGAGGTTCACTTCGCTACAAATATCTTCTGTGAACTGAGAAGTAAATTACATGATCAGAGATTACTCTGGGTGCCATCAAAAAGAAATGATGGTTTATTTTCTGATGCAAAAATAAAGTGACAGTTCCATAAAATAGAATGTGTTCTCTTTCCAGCTCACCAGATTATAGAGCTGTGAAAGGTAGAGCAATTTTGTGTTAGCTGTCTGATGAACACCAGTATGATTTTATTTTAAATTTTATTTCATGAAATCTTTACAGTAGGCATTAATTAGTTACTCAAAAACCAAAAGTAGTGGTATATAAAACAAGGGGAAATGCCCTTAAATAAAAAGTTTTATTACCTATAAAATTATAATTTTTTTTTCATGTTTGTCTGCAGAAGTTTGAACATCATTAGCATTATATACAATGCTAAGTTCTGAACAGGAGCCTTCAGTGGTAGATGGTTAGCTGGTGGTCTAGAAACTTGGGCATTCTGAATGCATATTTGAGTTTGGCATTAACTCTCTATCAATCTTTCCACAAATCTTTCAATCTTGTGTTTGCCCATGTATTAAGTGCAGATGCCCATGTTCTTCTGATTTACAGAGTTGAGTCCTTGCACATTGTACAGAATAAATGAAGATACAAGCAAGTCTTTTATAAAGTGTTAAAGAAATACAAATTGTAGTAGTAAATCACTATACCTATTAGAACATAGCATGTGCCAGCAATCTAAGTCACACTAATACAGCACATATAAATATCATGCTATGTTGAGCAAAATATGTACACAATACAATTCTGCCCAAAGAAAGCCCTGTTGATCCTATTATAAGACTCATATATATGGCATGTTTAACTTCCTTTAATAATCAAATCCGTCACTCAACATGGATTACTGCTAGTCCTTCTTGTGAGAGTTCAACAGTGGACAAGATAAACAAGATCCCTGCCCTCCTGAAGCTTGCATCCCGGTTGACAAATCCCTGTAGATTTGTCTTTCTCAAGCTTTAATGTGCATATGAATCATCTGGAAATTTGATTTCAATGCAGATTCAGATTCATTAGGTCGGGTTCGTTCTGGGGGTCTGTTGGTCTGTTGCCACTTTGAGTAGCAAGGAACTAGGTAACTAATGTGTTAACCTCCCAAGCAACATGACACCATAGCTAAATGAAAATACTCTACTTCTTAAGAGGAGACCCCTTTCAGACTGACAGTAAGACTGGGAATTTCAGGCAGCTGGTGGTGAAAGAGGCAGCTCTAGGGGAAAGTCCTTCCTTGTCTTTTCTAGCTTCTATTGTTGCTGGCAATCTTTGGCATTCCTTGGCTTGTAACTGCATCGCTCCAAACTCTGCATCGCTCCATTGTCACATGACCTTCTCCTCTGTGTGTCTTTTCTGAGTATCTGTGTGTCGTTTTCTCTTGCATGCCCTTTTCTCTTATAAGGACCTCAATAATTGGATTGGGGCTCATCCTAATCAAGTGTGATCTCATCTTAACTAATTACATCTGCAAGGATTCTATTTCCAAATAAGGTTGCATTCTTAGTAGACTTTGGGGGGACACTATTCAACCTACTGCACTCACACAAAAAATTTTCAACTCAGTGTGGTGGGAAGAAAAAAAGAGAACCAAGCGCAGAAGTGAGAGCTGCACTGCCTTCCTACCCCAGATCTTGTCAGGTGTCAGATGGGACAGCAGTCCGTGAGTTCTCTAGGCCACAACCAAAAGTGAAGTGAGCAGGGCCTGTGAGGTGTGGAGAGTGGCAGTCAGCCGAGGTAAAAAAGATGCCTGGGAGCCCTAGTCAGTTTGGCTCAGTGGCTAGAGCATCGGCCTGCATACTGAAGGGTTCCGGGTTCAATTTCAGCCAAGGGCACATACATTGGGTGCAGGCTCCATCCCTGGCCCCAGTTGAGAGGCAACCAATCAATGTGTCTCTCTCACATCCGTGTCCCCACCCCCTCCACTCTTTCTGAAAAGCAATGGAAAAAATACCCTCAGGTGAGGATTATAAAAAAAAAAAAGCCTTGGAGAGGGCATGAGACAACCTGCTTCCCTTCCCCTAAGTGGAGGTCTTATCCGCAAGCATAAAATAAGTTGCTAGAAGGGAAGCTGTGTGCCCTTCTCATTTCTCCAACTGTAGTCAAAAGTCACTGAAGCATAACAAATAATAAGGAGTTTCAAACAATTCACAATAGCTCAATGTAGACACTTTTGTGTGTGATATGGGTTGGGGCTACTGCTGAATAGTGATAGCTGAGAAGGGGCTCTCCTAAGCAGGGGAGGTGTATCAGATATTTGGTTATAAATAGCCAGAAAGTGTATTTAACAAGACAGGAGTGTTGATCAGGAAATAATTGTTGGCTGGAAATGGGCAGTCTTTTCCATGGGTAATTAAGATGGTGTCACTTGATACCTACTCCAGGGCAGGGAGTATGCTCTTTCAGTGCAGTGTCATTAACTGGGCGTCATCGAAGCAGGCTGGTCTTAGGTTTTCCCTCTGCACCTCTCTTTTATTAATGTGTCTGCTGTTCACAAGTTACAACTTGCTCTTTCCTTTGTGTTGCTCCAAACATAAGTGACAAGATGCAAAGAAAGAAAGGGAGCTTTTATTATTTATCACAAGCCTTCAAGAGAAACAAAACAAAGAAACCAACCAGTGGCTTGCTACTTTGGAAGGTAATCTTCCTCCATACAGGTCTATATACTCTCCTGTTCATGGACCAGTAGCATCAGCATCTCCCAGAAGCTGTTAGAAATGCAGACTCTCAGTTCCTCCACCAAAATAGAATCTGACCCTTGCCAAGATCTCTAGGAAATTCACATTCATGTTAGAGTCTAAGAAGTACTGCCAAATATAGACTTCTGTTCTAATAATAACATTACCAGCAGCTGCCTACAAGGGGTTTCTCTTCTGAGGCATCATTTTTTTCATTAGCCTTGGGGGCCTAAGATTTCCAAAAAAAGTGGAAAATGGTCATTGTTTTATTCAGTAAGAGGAAGGCTTGGCAATTTAGGCGAAGTTTATCATAAGAAAACGTTTCCAGGTTGTGCCAGGTATTTGGTCCCCAGGCTTTTCTTGTGCCCTCTTTTAGGAGGCCTGTCCCTCAGTCTCTGAGCTCACCTAGTCAGCTCAGAGCCTCCAGTCTCTGAATCATGAACCATGTTCCCACAGCACCAAACACAGGAGGCTTTTGTTCTAGAAATACCACCTGGAAACTTGGCCAAACAAAAGCTCAAAAGCAAGCTTTGTCTCTTCTAGCCAGGACACAGGGTTATGCCACTGCTTCTTACTCATCATAGAAATGAATTCCTTGTCTAAACCTTGACCTAAGGGTCTTCATGAAAATTCTTTGCTAGCCAAATCTGAAGGACTTTTCTTCTTTCCTAGCAGGCACCTGAAATACCCACATGCCAGGTCTTACAATTATAATAAATTGAAAAATGAGGAAAATTGCCTGGATACATCCATAAAAAAGTAAATAATAAAAGCAAACCCATTGAATTATTTAGATATTATTTCTTTGGGCTTTGGACTTTTCTTATTTGGAGGGAAGGAAGATGGAACCCGATGGGCTGTAATGGAAGAGGAAAGATGGGACTGTAAAGCAGGTACTATAAAAGAATGACTTACAATTAGAAATGAGACCAGTCATTGTTGCCATAAATTAACCTTGACAAAGGAATGTGAGTTGGTTTCCAATAAGGATGCGTAGCTGTATGACCTTGAGTAAGTGTCTTAACCTCTTCCTCAGTTCTTTAATTTGTAAAATGAGGATAATAATACTATTTGTTTGGATTGTTGTAAGAGCAAATGAGATAACATATGTAAACCATTTTACAATGTTTAGTATATAATAAACACCAAATAAGGGTTAGATTTATTATTATATAAAAATGAGGTCAATTCTGGGACTAAAAGAATGTGTTAGTCCAAAAATCTGAGTATCGATTAAATTAAAATCTACATACAAAAAAAAAAGTGAAATGAGGAATTGAGGTCCTTAACCAGATTACAGTAGTACCACAGTTTTCAAATGTGACCTGCTCCGGAAGCCCGTTCAAGCTCTGAAACGCTCGGAAACCGAGGGATCCACAGCCGACAGCCAGGCCTCAGGATCTTGCCTCAGCGGAAGCTGTGTGGCATGTTCCACTTCCGAGGCGTGTTCGAAAACCAAAGCATTTACCTCTGGGTTTACAGTGTTCATAAACCGAAATGTTTGTCAATGCAGATGTTTGAAAACCAAGGTACCACTGTATTTAAGAATAAAAAGCAAAATGAGCCCTGGCCAGTGTGGTTCAGTTGGTTGGAGCATTGTCCCATATACCAAAAGCTTGCAGGTTTGATTCCCAGTCAGGGCACATACTCAGGTTGCAGGTTGAATCCCTAGTAGGCGCCTGCAGGAGGAAACCAATGGATGTTTCTCTTTCTTTCTCTCTCTTCCCCCCCCTTCTCTAAACTCAATTGTTTAAAAAACGACTACAAGGGGAATTAGCAGACGGATCAGGCCTGGGACAGTGTCTTGGTCTGTTGGGACTGTTATAATAAAATACCAGAAACTGGGTAGCTTACAAACAAGAAACATTTGTTCTCACAGTTCTGTAGGCTGAGAAGTCCAGTATCAAAGCTCCAGCAGATTCGGCAACTGGTGAGGTCCCACCTCCTAGATGACCGTCTTTTCTCTGTAACCTCAAAGGGCAGAAGGGGTAGGGGAGTTTTCTCTGGTCTCTTTTATAAAGGCACTAATCCCAATCACCTCCCAAAGGCCACACCTTAAAGTACCACCACACTGGGGATTTGTATTTCAACATATGAATTTGGGGGACACACAAACATTCAGTTCATAGCATAGGGTTTACCCTGAGTTACTAATTTTTTCACCTACATTCATCTGATTAATAGAAATGATCAGTTCTTCACAACACTTTATGGACAACATTGAGACAGTAATTTTCAAGAGAACTATTTTTAAAACCTGCAAATAGTCATCTTTTATAATAAGGAGAAATAAATGCCTGATGTCCAGTGGCCCTCTCAGGTATATGTCAGAGCATCTCATCCTATCCTTTGTACCTTCTCACTTATTTCAGAATGGATTTTCTCAGCTTGTCCAGTCTACTGTTGAACCTATCCATTGAGCTTTATATTTTACTGGCTCTTTTCTTGGTTTCTTAAATTTACTACATTTTTTTAAAGAATGACTTTTTTGAGTTTTCCTCCTCCATAATTTTCTGCTCTTACCTTGTTGCATAGTTACATTCCAGGTGTTTCTGCTATCCTGGATGGAGCACATTTCCTCAATGTGAGGAAAGGTGTTGTTCATTCACGCGTGAGGGAGTGCTTTACAATTAAAGACATTACTTTGAAAGAGACTTCCAGAGTGGTTTCATTGAGAAGAAATGAAGGAAGCTAAAAGCCTTTCACTTGAGATTTGACAACTGCCAGAAAACCTTTGTTAATCATGAATGTTAACTGATAACATTTAATTAGCATGGGCTATAAACAGAACATTGCTTGAAATTTACACAGGCACATTCTTGAGTTTCTGTGTAATTGTTGGTATTTTTTATACAATTTCTCCAAAAATAAGACAGTGACATCTCAGAACCATTTTTATTTTGGGCTTTCTTTTCAGAGATAGTTTCTTCAGGTGAGAACTGGATTTTATTTTGGCCCTCACCGTCTTCAACACCTGGTTCTCAGGTAAATGGACTGAGGTGATGTGAGAAGGTGCTAATGAAGCTGTCGGTGTCTATTTCTTTGCCCTTTTGTGCTCCTGCATATGAAAGTCAGTTTGATTGTGACCAGGAGGTCACGAGGGGCTATGTGTTGAAAGAAAAGACATAATCAATTCAGCCCCTTCAGTGGCAAAGAGGGATTTAGCAAGAGTTTTGTGATAGCACATTATGGCTGGACACAATAGGAAAGATTTTCAGAAAACAACAACAAAAGTTAGTAGTATTTAGTGTGCTAGTCAGGGTTCTCCAGAAAAACAAAGCCAAGAGAATGTTCCCTCTTCCTCAGAGGACCTCTTTTTTTCTCTTATGACCTTCAACTGATTGGATGTTGTTAATCTTGTCTGAAAAATACCTTCACAGCTACACCCTGACAACTGTTTGACCACCTGTCCAGGTACCATGGCCTAGACAACTTGGCACACAAATTAACTGTCGTATTTGACCACTCTGCAAGTTGGAATTGGGATTGATTTGTTATCATATGCTCAGATAAATGCCCTAAAATCCCTTTAAATGGTGTGTTATGGCAAGGAATAAGGACCAGAAGGTTGTCCGTGTCACCGCTATGCTGGCGTGAACCCTCCATGAAAGCGGTGCTCGTACTTTAGGAACAGTCCCTAGCAGCTGGTGCAGGGATAAAGCGGGCGAGCTCAGATGTGAAATCACTGTCGTCTGAATCCTGGCTCCGCTGCTTTCTGTGTGATTTCAGGCAACTTGCTTTTATTTCTCTCTGCTTCAGTTTCTCCATCTATAAAACTGAGATAGGTTTCAATGTTCTAACTCACGGGAGGTCTGTAGAACAGTATTAAGTATTCAATAAATATTAGCTTTTATTATTACTTGAATTAAGAATAAAGCCAAACATTTTCTTAATGTTTGTCGATCTCAGAGATAGGTTTTTTGGTTTGTTTTGTTTTTAATCCATTTTAATGAGTTGATGAGTAAATACTGTGGCATTAAGGCCATTCTAAGAAAAAATATATAAGTTGATGTTACAATAACAACCAACTATTTTATCTTTACCAAATGAATTCTCATGAAAGAGCCACTCTTATTTCTTTTAAATCATATACTTCTATACATCATTAAGATGAAATTACATCACCAAATCCTGGACTGATAAATAACATTTCCAGGAAAAGGACACTTGTATTCATAGTGTCCATCATGTGCCTAGAATGGTGCTTGGCACTTCAAGGACCTATCACACTAAAGAGGTCAGTGCTCTTGTTTATATTTTACATGTGATGAAGTCAGTGCTCAGAGAGATGTGGCGACTTCCTCAAGAGCACACAGGTTAAATCAGAACTCACCTCTGTGTCTGGTTTTGAAGTCTGGCTTCCTCTCCCTCCACTGAGATGCCTGTACTCTCAGGACTAGATCTTGTTTCTAAAGTTGTATCATTGGTCCCATCTAGTCTACAGAGGCTAAATTGCATTCCAAGCTGGTCCTAGGAAAATTAAGGAGCTACACAACGTTTGTCTTTGACTACACTCCAACTCCGTAGCAAACTTTCTTTTTGCTTAATTCTACAAACGCAGCCAGCTACTGGTTTCGTCGGTTCCTTGCCGCCTTTCCAACCTCCTTAATGGGATTTTCATCTGAGTCTGTCTTCTTCTCAGCATCTCACACTCTCAGTTTCACCCACCAGACTCTCTGCTGTTCAAAGCTTACTTACCAATTCTGTCATGTTTTAATGATTAGCAATACCTTACATGTCAAATTAATTACTGATTTGTAAGTTACTTTGTTAACTTGTTACCTCTTGTGGTTTTACTCTCTTAAAACAATGAGGTACCTGTGAATTACTTGCTTAATTAATAATACATCTTAAAGAACAAAATGAAAAGGATTATAAAAGTGCAGTTTTTGGTCCTGTTTTAAGTCGAGTTCTTTCCTGTCCCGCAAATCCCACTATATAGGTAGCCATCTACTTTGTTTATACATTTGGCTGGCTTGATTACATATGGGCCATTACAGCACAGAACACATTTATTACACTTTACAAACCTGGAGATGGGGAGACCATCTTCTTTCTAGGAAACCCCAATATCTGGTAACCCATCTAGACACAACGACCATGGCTCTAGCTCATCCAGCTGTATGTCCTGGCAGGACATTCAGTCTTCTCCTTAAAGCAAAAAACACTTCTCATTTTCAATTTTTCAGCTGCACAGGGATTGAGTACACAGCTGTTACCAAGAGCAAAACCCAGAGTCCCATGACTTTCATAATGTTTTGAACCATCTAATCAAGCCTTACCCATATTTCCTCTCTCGCCTCTCTGCTTCTTTCTCTTTGCACAGTATGTCTTAATGCAAGAAAAAAAAAACTTTCAAGTGCAAAGAGAAAAATGGATGGTAATCATTACAAATGCCCCATTAGAACTGAGGCCATTCAATCTGCTTATTTGAACATATGAAGGTGTTTCTCTCTTCTGAAATACTCCACTGCACAAATAAGAGTGTATTCAGATATAATTTCATGTGATTACCCTATAATAGGAGCTCCTATCCACAACCCTCTATCAAGTGTTGCTAAGCACATAAACCAACTGTTTCCAAGTAAATCCTGTCCATCAAATCTTTATTTTTTTTTCATGAAGATTCAATTTTTCAGGCAAACTCTGGCAATGTTGCCTCCCTGTTAAAATAGCAAGAAAGGAAAATTTGAAGTTAGGAGAGACCTGCAAGGATCTTTGCCACAAAAATTTGCCCTGTATCAAATGTATTTCCTCCCTGAGCAAAAACTACATAGCAGGCCAGAAAAAACCATGTAGTAAAAGGCAAAATTAAACAGTAAACTATAAAAACAGAAACATTAAGTTGCTATTATGGACTTATTTTGCAGCCAAATTAACCCTTGAATGTTTTTAACAATACTGAAGGGAGGGCAGGCGAGTTTGAGAAGAGTGGTCTTAAACTTGGTTTTATTTATTATTTACTCCTAGAGCAGAGATTCTGATCCTGAAACCTTGGATGGGCTTCCAGGATCTGTGAACTCTCAGAAATTTGGGGATGTTCTTGTATATGTGGGCTTTTTTTTTTTTTTTTCTTTTCTTTTCTGGGAGATGACCTGTAGTTTCTGTCAGATTTTCAAAGAGATATAATCGAAAAATCACTATTCTTAGAAGATTCTTTAAGGAATGTAGAAAATAAAATGATGCCAGATAAAACCTGGTGTTCATGAGATCAAAGATATGCATTTGGGGTATTTTTCTCTGGAAGACAATCAGATCAGGCCTGTCTAGTTAGCTGCAGCAAAACCAGTCAGGGAAATTAGAGAAGAGGTGTGAATAGAATTCAGACAGGTGTGAATAGAATTTCATTGTATGAAATATAGTGATACTAAGTGCTATCCCATCATCATCATCATCATCATATCATCATCTCAGTAGCTTAACAAAATAAAAGTTTACTTCTCATTCACACAAAGTCCAATTCCTGATCAATAAACAGCCTCCCATGTGGTCATTCAGGGATCCAGGCTCCTTGTATCCTATGGCTCTGCCTTCATCTATAGCCTTGAAGTCCTCTGTTAGAACCTCAATATCTTGCCAATAGATAGGGGAAGAAAGTATAGTGGATTACATGAGGGTTGGACATCACTTCTACCCACACTCCTTCAATCAAAATTCAGTCACAGGACCAAAGCTAACTGTAAGGGAGGTTGAAAATGTAGTCTAACTGCATTCTCAGGAGGTAAAAGAAATGACTTTTGGTGAACATATAGCATTTCTGCCCTATCGTCTTAAATGAAGCATTAGTACCAGGAAAAGTTTGGGGGTGAAGAAGACATGCTGCTCTAGATACTGGAAGAAAGTCCAATGTCATAGGAAGACCAGCATATTCCACAGAAATGTGCTGGAAAACAGTGGAAGAAGCAGGCTTATGGGAGGTAGAAAGGTGTCCAGAGTGAAGAACACAGTGACCTAAAATGTATGAGCAAAAATGCTCAGAATTTTAGGCATGGAGGCAGGAGGACTTTGGGAATTGAGTGCTCAGTAGTAGAGCCCAAGTCACCTAATTAGTACTTAGGAAGATGTGGGGTTAGGAGCTGGGGTAAGAGTAGGATCAGGCAAGACCCAGGGTGAAACAATCAAGAGATAGATTACAGAGAGGGGGCCTGGGCACAGCCGAGAGTCAAGACAGGCTGTGAGGTGACTCCTTCATGGCCAGCATGTTGGACAAGAGCTGTTCAAATTCCTCCTCTCCACAGTCAGGATTGACCCTGAAGGAGTGCAGAGCTTACAGATAGGGGTCAGCTGTGAGGAGAGGCACATGGAGACCTGAGAGGGCCTGACAATGACCCATCCTCAAATGTTCCCAGTAACCTTACTCTGCTTCTCTGTCGCAGACAACAACCCTAGCTAACCCTAGCTTCCTCACAAATGTTCTGGGACAAAAAAGGACAATCAAATCAGTATAAACCCTTCAGTGCACAAAGCAAATGCCTCACTAAGAGTATGGAGGACCTGGGGTGGCATATTTGCTTAGAAGAAATAAAAATAACAGCTCATATGTGGAAGACACTATTCTCAGGCTTTAGATATATTTAGCCATTAATGTTGACAGAGGTCTTTATTTGAAGGATATGTCTTTATTGCTTCAATTTTATAGATTAAAAACTGAGCAACAGGCACTTGTAAGTGACTTGCTCAAGTAAGTGGCAGAGCTGGGGTTCAAAAACATCTGGCTCCAAAGTCCAGAACCTTAACCACTATGAATACTGCCTTTCTAGAAAGTCAAATTTGGCCTAAACTTCATATAATGTTTCACTTGATTAATGGAGGTGCCATTGAAGACACATCCTGTAAGTCTCCCCCAGAGATCTCATCTACAATTTTATTTCAGAAAGCTGTCCCCTCCTTTGGAATGAAGACAAGTGATGGATCTCCAGAGAATGAGTCATGCAGTGGCCATCCTCTCAAAGAATGTACACTATTATGCAGTAACAAGCTTTGAAATAAAATATGTCACAAATGAGTCACCGCAGGATGTCAAGGTTAGAAGAAAACTTAGGGACAAGAGTCCCACCCATTCTAGTGCAGAGAGGCTAAGTGGTTTTTGAAATGTCCCTGAGGAATAAAAGCAGGTTATCCTGACTCCCACAGTAAAATACTTGTGTCTTTACCCCAGGCCTTTTTCTCTGTGCAGCACAAGGGGATGATGGGCATGAAAAGCCAGAGACTTCTAAAGGTGGGATAAGTGACTGCACTGATTCTTAGGTTGCTCGGGAGACTGTAAAAAAGATAGAAGGGTTCAACTTCACAGAATTTGTTTTCTATGAAATAAGGAATCCAACATCTTATAACTAATCAGGAATTACATAGCCATCCATCCAGGCATTTATTTTTTCATCCCAGGCTTTATTCCAGCTTCCATCTGTCCATCCAGGCATTTATTCTTTCATCCCAACATTTATCCCAGCTTTATTCATCCATCCAACCACCCATCAGGTATTTATTCATTCATCTGCTAAAGTATTCACTCATTACAAAATATCTACTGAGCCAAAATTTGTGCTAAATCCTGGGTATTTTTAGCACTTTCAATCAATATTTTTCTTTCTGCCTGCTTTTCAGATTTTGTTAATAAGCCTCGTGTATGGGATTCCAGTGACATTCCATTATAAAATGAACTTTATATCAAATATGTTCAGGAATCATAATAAGGCCATTAAGCCTGGCAGGATTGGCTCAGTGATTGAGCATCGACCTAGGATCCAGGAGATCAGGGTTCAATTCCCAGTCAGGGCACATGCCCGGGTTGTAGGCTCGATCCCCAGCAGGGGGTGTGCAGGAGGCAGCCGATCAATGACTCTCATCATTGATGTTTCTATCTCCCTTTCCCTCTCCCTTCCTCTCTCTGAAATCAATAAAAATATATATTTTAAAAAGATCTAAAAAAAAAATTAATAAGGCCATTATTTATGGCACAGTTTGTAGTTTCCATCCATTAATTCAAAGTAAAGAGGATATCACTTAGGAGTATTTCCTTTGTTGCTCAGGACCTCATTTTTGGCCCCAAGTGTCTTTTATAGACCACATGCTTAGTCTCAAGACAAACATGGACAAGGCTCAGTCAACAGTGAACCGCTTTCAGTACCAAAGAAGTACTCGGGTTTCTGCAAATTGTGTCTATGAGAGTTGTAAGGCCCTGTTGTCCTTGTTGAAAAGTACCCACTGTGACAAAGAACATGTATTCTCAGTTTTCTTGGAGGATGGTGGAGAAGGGATCCCTGCATCCTGCTTCCCTGTCAGGACCCATCAGTTAGTGTTGTTTGTGCAGATACTGTAATCTACCTTTTACTCTAAATAATTCTACTCCAGTGGCCAGGGCTCCACTAGCTCTAAGAGTCTAAAATGATTTTGTGTAGCATTTGGTTGTGCAGCACATGAGAACATTATTTCTTGATGGTAACAAGGGAGGAGACGACTCAGAAAACAAGGCATAATTTCAAGGTGCCAACATCCCGAATATATTTATTCACTTTTATGTTTATGGATGGAAAAAGTTTTCTTTGCTACAAAGGTTTGTTAAAAACAAGTTGCTGCAAATCAGTAAGTAGTAGCTACAACTATTATCCACTGTAAATGGAAAAATAAGCAGAATACAAATAAACAGAAGCAACCACTTTGGTATATACAGTCACTGAATTGTTTTTGTGTTACAAAGCTGATACGAGTGTCACCATTTTTATTTCTTTGTAGCATTTTCCCTTGATACATTTTTTTAAATTGCACATTGCTCTGCCCTTGTCTTACCAGCTCAGGTTTGTAGCATACCAAAGAATTACAGAAAACTGTTTTCCTACCAAGGGGGCATGGGGTCATTTATATATTACAAATTAAAAAGAAGCAAGGTACAAAAATGTGTGTGTGTGTGTGTGTGTGTGTGTGTGTTTGAGATGTGTGCTCAAGACTGTGAATATTGATGGTATGAAAGGCTTTAAACTAGGTGGTCATCAAAATCACATGTAATAGCCATTAACACTCACTTAGCTAGCAGCATGTAAATCACTGGACTGATTATTCAAAGGCCAGACAAACAGAATTCCTGGATACTGTTTTCATTTGGGTTTTCCAGTTCATATGGTTCCAGCTGGCGGTACTCAAAAGTCACACGGTTTATGTGTTTTCCGCTGGAAACCATGCGCACCACCGTGTTGTCACAGCCAATTTTCATTTGGGCTGAAATTCATGGAGAAAGTAAAAGTTTCCCAGCAAGTTAGAAGCCACACAGTAAAACCACTTCTGTCAACAAGATCATTTAAACACAAAGAAAGAGAGAGAGTGTATCTTCCTCTTACGTACTCAAACCATGCCCCTGTTATTGGGTAAAACATTTTTGTCTTCATTTTTATCAGAATATGTAATTAATTGCAGAATCATTAAGTTGAACTCAGCTTCTCCCCTCATGTGCAAGAACACTGTCAGCCAAATAACTCTGGCTGCAGAGGCAGGCAGAAGATGTCTCCTGCACTTTTCATCTCCCACCTGCAAGGCTCTGGTGGTAAAGGCAGGGATCTATCCACACTATGCCTTCGCTCTAGTTCAGTGTTCTCAGTGGAGACAGCACATCCTCAGGAACAGGCTGGAAATTTGCAGAGGTAGTTTTTGGTTGTCATAACATCTGGGTGTGCAAGTTGTATTTAGTGGACAGGGCTAGAGGATAAGCTGTACTGCTCAACAGGTATGTAGACCGAAAAGATCACCTGTTTATTATTTTTTGGGCCTAGATAATAACCCTGTTTTACATATAAACAAAACATCTTTTGCATGATTTAGATATGCCACAGTGAATGTATTCATTTTTGTCCTATTGAACACCTACACTGTTTCTCATTTTTTCCTGTGCTTCACATGGAATGACTTTTGATAATCTTACTTTTCTTAAATCCAATCTTAGTCATTATTTGTATGACCATCTGGCAACGTTTATGTATCTTCTGGTGCAGATGTGCCCGAGCAGTTATATGTTGAAACTCATTCTTTTATTTAAAATTACTTTTATTTTATTCCTCCAGCCACAAGCTGACTCCTGAGACAAGATTTATCTGCCTTACAATAATCTTTTCTGTCGTTTTAATATTCTCAGTCTCTGTCTCTCAGCTTTGTGTCTGAGAAACACTAGCATTATTATGTAGCTGGTACTTTACAAATATGTGCCTGGGTTTAAGTGAAGTAAAATAGCCAGATAGAGTTATGTATTAAGGTAAAAGTCAATTTGGAGACATAATAAATATAAACCCTATAATTATTTTAATATAAGAACCAGGGAGTCTGCGGTATGCTTCTACGAAGAGGTCCAAATTTAATTTTCCTTAAGTGACTTGGAAGGTCATTCTTTTTCTGATCTTGCTCTGAACTTTAATCTACATGGCATGCCCCATTTCCTTTGGTTAATGTGCATATTATTTATTTATTATATGACATATTACTAAGAAAATCAAATTTAAAGAGCAGGGTCCCTAGTAGTTCTTCATTGTCTGAACAACTCAGGAGGGGCTCTTGGAAACATGGTGAATGAAAGAAAAAAGTGAAAAAAATGAACCAATGAGCCATAGAATTCAAGCCTTCAAATGATTTTAAAACCAGTTTCAATCATCTGGAAAAGGCAAAGTGGTTTTTGGCATTAGTCTTACCCTTTTACCTAATGCAAGTCATATAATTCAAGCACCAAAATTACTCTGGCTTCAATTATCCAGCTTGAATCCACACTTAAGGCATGTGTGTTCTTTAGTCTTTCATCTAATCTTATCCAGCTCAAACGCATCTCCTCACAGATGCCCGTCAGCCTGGAAGGACCCGGCAGCTCAAAGAACACAAGCAAAAGGCAAGCGAAGCGACCTGCACTGACAGTTTAAACCAGGGCTCAAGTGCAAAGCAGTATAAAATAATCCCCGTGTTTTCAGCAAAGGGAGCTCTTAGAAACTTCTTGCCTTTGCCTTGATTAGAAAGCTTGCCCTGGACCCAGTTCTGGCGTAAATCTCACCTGAAGCTCTTTTATACAGGAGTGAATGGGGAATGGTGGAACACCACGTGTTGGGCCTTAGTGTTTACACGCGCATATTAATTCTATTTCAGAGATGTTTTGTTTACTAAGGTCCCAGTATTACCTCGGAGAGAGGAAATACTGGTGGGCAGACTTGATTTTAATTTAAACATGCAACAGCTAATCAAAGGCTGTCTGATTTGCAGCGTCACTGCCTAACTGGTTAGTGACCTATGGTTCCAGAAAGGGGCTATGGTAAGAAATTGCCATGAGATTAACGACTGCTCTTGTTTCTCTCCTGTTTTGCTTTTGTCTCTTTAAGGATAATCTCCAATTCCTCCCCAAGTTTTACTTAGGGCCAACCTTAAACATGCATCCTTGTTACTTTGTAGGTTTCTCTCCCAGGTCAGAAATTTTGGTAATGCATTCTTGATAGCATACATAGTCTTAAGTGTAAAATCCTCAATGTGCAAAATTGAAGTTTTTTTGGTGGGACTTGCCTTCCCATGTATAAAAAAATTGAAGTGTTTTACTTAAGGAAATAATCTTGATGAGTACATAAATTATGATCAGAGAAACATCTCACCAGTGCCATGGAAAGGATAGCAGAGGTCAGCTAAAGGCATCATCTTAGAAGGGTCTAATCCATTTCCTCCCAGCAGCTCCACAAAGTCTCCTTTCCCCCCACAACCTGCTGAGGGTTTCTGAGAGAACAGAGACAAGGAAAGATATATTTAAACCAACTATGGAAGTCAAACCACTTGACCAATAGCAAGTTGGTGAATTCACTCAATCAGCCATAGACATTCTGACAGTCCATTTAATTCAACATCCAGGACTCCGGAAATTAAAGGACATTTAAAAGAAAAAATTATAAGAATTGCTTTTCTAAATCAGTTGAGTAATCATTTTTTTTAATGTGTGTGTATTTTTAAAATAAGCTCCAAGGCTGGAATGATGAAATGGGAATCTGTAAACTCCATATAAGATGTATGGAAAATGAATCTGAAAATGCTTTGCTTTTTAAACCACTTGGACATACATACTGGCGTATTTAAGTTAGTGCATGCAGTCAGAGTTTTCATAAATAGGGCTTTCGCATTAGTTTTTCCTTCAACTCACCTCTTTTCCTCTTCTTTATAAAGGACTTTTTCTGCTATTGAGACAATCCTTATCACTTCTACTGATAAGGATTTAGATTAGTTATAAGACTATTAAAGATAGATGAGAACCCTAATTTGGGTCTCAGGTTACCTAGAGTTACCATTGTCTCTCCTTCCCAACTATAACAAATTTACTTCAAGCTACTCAAAATATAGATCTAGTCTAAGAATAACTGAAGTGCAGATCTCCCAGTCTGGTATTACACTTGCGTCTTCTATACTGTGTGTCAGGAAGAACATACAAACAATATCAATAATAGGCAATAAGGTTATGCCAGAGATACCCACTTATTCTGGTCTTTATCAAAGAAATATTCTTCCACTAAGGTCCAAAAAACAAAACAAAACAGCACTGGCCCACAAATTTAGGGCTTAAAGGAAATTAGTTATACTCCTTTTTATTAGTCGTGGTCCTGTTTGGCTTTCCCTGAAATCTGTCTGATTAGGAACTATGACTGTCCTTTATGCCAGCAAATACATGAGCTATCTTAACCTCAGCATATGAGGAAGTGAAAGGAAATGAGCATGACTCAGAGGGAAGGAGCTCCCAGGGCAAATAAATGTGGTCAAGCTCAATATTCATTTTAAGATCCATATAGAACTTCATGGAAAAACAAGTTGATGGAGAGTCTCAGCTAATATCTGTTGCAAAAGGTATTGAAGTATTGAATGAAATGTAATGCAAAAATATTCTTCAAAACTTTACTGTACTTTTCAACATAAAAATCCAATTTCATATTCTATGCTACACTTAGCATTTCTTCTTAACACAGCCAATGAGATGCTTCCTTCATGTCAAAAGAAAATTCCAGTAGTCAGAGAAACAGCTGTGTAGATGACTCACACTAGGTTCTGCTAGGAGAGAATTTTTGTTAAAGAGGCAAGTACAAGAGAGTTCAATTGTAATTATATGCCACACATTTACCAACTGAAAACATTTCTTGCATCACAAGGAAAGTATTCAAGTAGGCACAGGGGACACCTGAGTATGCAACTTGCAGCATAACAGAAATAGGTGAGGGTGTAGTTAAAGCAGTGAGGGGACACACCTGTAAGACATCAGCCAGACGGAAGGACATACTACTCCAGCTCGCTAATGTCCATGTTTACCCTGTGTGATTACTTTAGCTCTGATGAAGCTGTGGCTTTAGTAAATGATTTGAAAGCAAGTAAGCAACTTACCTTTAACCGCAGGCCATTTAAGTGTCCCAGGGAGAGATCAGATATTTTGATCACCACAGGATAGATTATGGAGAAGCTGCAGTTTCTATGCTGATATGGAACTATCAGGGTGAATCGTCCACTCGAGGTCTGGGAAATGACATTGCAGGCTTCATAGGAAAAAAAAAATCACATTTTCAGTACTTGGTGTGCTGGTTTTTATCGACATTTACCCTATCCTTATTTTAGGCTCCTACTCACAGTCTGGGCCTCTGGGGCCTTGTGGCTCGGAAGAGAGAACATTTCACAGAGGCAGTCTGGAGGTGGGAAGGAGCTGGGAATGAAAGTCACAAGTGATATATGGATATTGTCAAGGAGGCTCTGGGCTGCCGGGGGCTTCTAATCTAAATCTCGGGGGCTATCTTGTTTATAATAATCACAAGACCAACCAAATAAATAGCAGCTGCTAGAAATTTTAGGAACACTTCAGTTAACTAGGGTCCAAGTGCAAGCCGGGAGCCTGGGAGAATCAAGGCTTTAAATCTGAGGCCAAAACTCAAACCCTGTCTGAAGCCTTCATTCATTGAATTTGTAGCCACGTGTTATCTTTTAAGTAATCAAATAAACACTAAAGCAGTTAAAAATATAGGCTGAGAAAAAAAATAGAAAGAAAGCAGGCTTTTACATTTTAATGTTCTATTCATTCCCAAGCGTTTCTGACATTTTTTGTTTTGTATCCCAAGTCTAGACTTACAAATTCATTCTTCCAGCTATGAAACTAGATGCATCAGAGTTTGTACCTTTTTTTTCCTTTCAAAAGTTTCTGATTGATCAGAACAGGTCAGAACTACCTCTTGCCTCCTTCTGTATTTTTTAATTGCACTTAATTTCAAAAGGAACTGAAATTCCTTGATGATTCTGCAAGGTTTCTGATTTATAACCAAACAAAATAGAGGAGAAACATTTCATCTCTTTCCTCTAGGATTATTCTGCTCCAGTTCTCAGAAACAGCCTCTTTTGGGGGCTTCTTTCAAAAATTAAAAAACAAAACACAAAATGAAAAGACAGTACATTATTCTTTGGCAGATTAGGTCCCATTCTTTGACCACATGAAGTGTTAACTAAAAATGAGTAATAAGTTTTCTTTTCCTGAATTAATTTTTTTACCTTATTTTTATTGTTGATACTATTACAAATGTCCCCACTTTTCCCCTCTTTGCCCGCCTCCACCCAGCCCCTGCACCCGCCCTGCCCCCGCCATCACCACAATGTTGTCTGTGTCTGTGGGTTATATTCTTTGGCTAATCTCTTCACTTTCTTTTATCCAGTTAATTTTTTTCTTTTAATAAGCAGGTGAATGAACTCATTTTGATTAAGATAATGTATTTTAGGCCTGGGCTGTTCAGCTTTTTAGCATCTATGAGCATGTCCATCAGCAATTACAGTGGGGGGCTCTGAATCAGAAGGCAACTTTGGGGTCCTGGTCCAGCTTCTGCCCAGGCATGAAAGCTGTCTAGCACACCCCAGATATGCAGCCTTTCAGCCTTAGCCTAAATATCTAAAACTGCAACTTCATGTCTGATCCCTCAAGCTTATTGCAGATGAGTGGAATGGCTTGGAGGGATTAAAGGTTGTCACTGAATGCACTGTACCTCAGGAGATTAGAACAAGACATGGAAGGAAAAAATAGAATTCTATTCACCATAGAGTAGTGTCCCATCTAGCCTGGGAAATAAATTAAAAACTGTGGTTTGATTTTCATAATAATAAAATTTCTAATTACAAAAGAATTTCCATTCAAATCACTCCTCACTTCAAATTTCTTAAGTCTGTGCAATGACGGTGGAAGGCAGATTTGACACACACCCCTCCCCTGCCTCCCACCCGAGAAGACAGAGCCACTCACGGAGGAGGTTGGGATCTGTCCGGATGGTCAATGTGAATCCGTTTCCTGCTTCATGGACTCGGAAGAAGATCATGGCCACGTTCTGGGAGGATCTGATGCTCTTGCTAAGACCAGTCTCACAGAAGTCTATGTACCGCTCAGTCGTGGGGAGAGGATGGTCCTGGGAACTGGGGAACTTCTCCCCCTTGAGAAGCCAACCATCGAATACCTTCCAACGAAAACGCAGGTGTCGGGCATCACTCCGCCAGCTCCTTAAGCCCCAGGGGCGCAATTCGCAGCCTGCGCTGCTCTGCCCACTTGCTTTCCATTTGAATATAGTTCGACTGTGAGGGTTACTGGCAAGTAACATTATTAACTAATTATTATTTTTTTCTTTATAAACCTTAACGTTTCCAAAGATAACTAACTTTATTATACTTCAGCCACCTTCATAAATCAAACTACAGACAATATACATTCTTATCCTGGTCCTATTTGCCACACATTCCAACTTCAGAAGATTTCTACAGAAGCATCTCTCTTTGTTTTCCTCCTTGAAATATGAACAAAATATCTAAAAACAAAACCAAGCAGCCGTAGCGGGGCGCGCAGTGGTCGGCGCGGCCGGCGGGGTCCCGGGCTGAGCCGGGAGGCAGGCGCGGGCCGGGGCGCCTCTCACGTCGCTGCTTCTCTCCCCTCCCTTCCCTCTCTCTGAAACACAACGGGGGAAAAATGTCCTCGGGTGAGAATAAAAAATAAAATCAAAGCAAAAAAAAGCAAAAGGAAAAACGGAAGCTGTTTTTGACCCGCTGCCAATGGTTATATAGCCCATTTTCCTGTTCTTTTTACTCTTACAGGTATTAAACTACCAAGAGCTCTCTCAGCACTCAGACCACGGCGGCTGGTGTCTCGCCGGGGCCTCCCCCTCGCTGGTGAGTTTGCGGCTGGACCACAGGCCCGAGCCTGTGGCCTCCGGGGGGGGGGGGGGGCGCGGGGGTCGCCGGCGCGCACCGCTCAGAGCCGACTCCGCAGCAGGTGTTAAACACGGCCTCTCCGGGATGCAGACCCCGCCTGCCCTCCCCGCGACCTGCCTGGCTGGGACGGGACGGGCGGGCGGGTAAGGCGGGGCGTCCTGCTCCCGCCTGCCGCAGGCTAGCCCCTCGGCGTCCCTCCGACGGCCCGCGCCCGCTCCGCAGCCGGTCACCGGGCGCCCGCGGCGGCCTCCGGGGCCGGGAGCACCGCGCGGAGACCGCGGCGTCCAGGGCGTGCCGGCGGCCGAGCGCCCGCGCTCCTCACCTTCTGCGTTTTCCTCGGGCCCAGGTCAAGTCTCTGGAAGCGTCTGCCCCAGGAGCGCACAGGGGGGACTCTAAATCACTGCCACGTGCGAGGCACAGGCCCTCCCGGGTGCGGGGAGAGGTCCCGAGGTCGAGGGGAGGCCCCGTCGCATGGGGGTCGCGGAGCGCGCCGCCCCACGGGCACCCGCGGAGCCTCCAATTCTGCGGGGCGACGCCTCACCTTGAGGAAGTCCCCGCCCCGACAGTCGATGGAGACCAGGTCGAAGGCCACGGTGAGGAGCTCGTGGGGCTCGCTGATGAGGAAGGCGGCGCAGTGCAGCTGCGGCCGGGCGGCGGTGAAGGTGAAGCGGCCGCCGAGGCTCAGCATGTCCAGGCACCCTGCGGGCCGGCGGCGGCGGTGGGCCGGGCGTCCCGGCTCTGACCGCCGCGGCCCCCGGGGCGCCCCGTTTCCCGCGCCCGCCGCCCAGCCGACTCCCAGCCTCGGCTGCGCGCCACTCCCGCGCCCCGGGGCGCATCACCGCCCGCCCGCCCCACTCCCGCGCCCCGGGGCGCATCACCGCCCGCCCGCCCCACTCCCGCGCCCCGGGGCGCATCACCGCCCGCCCGCCCCACTCCCGCGCCCCGGGGCGCATCACCGCCCGCCCGCCCCACTCCCGCGCCCCGGGGCGCATCACCGCGCGCCGCCCCGCGCCCCTGTGGGCCGACGCCGCGCTGGGAGTCGTGCGGGCGCCGTCCGGACAGCCCCTCCTCGGCGACGCCCCGGAGCCCCCAGCCCGCCCAGCCCAGACCCGCACGCCGCGGCCGGCGGGGGCGCCGACTCACGCAGCGCGCGGCGGTAGAGCTGTTCCCCCGCCAGCTCCCGCTTCGGGTTGGCGCTGAGGAGCCGGAAAGGGTCCTGGTCCCCGGCTTCCCGCAGCTGTCAAGGAAAATGGATCCGCTGGAAAAAGTTCAAGGGGTGGGAAACGGGAGCAGGGGCGGCGCACCCTCTCTGCCTAACAGCAAAAAGAATAAAGTGCTGGGACTCTGCCCATCAGACCAGGGTACCCTCAGGGGCCAGAGCGGAGGAGGAAGAGGCCGGGAGGCCCTGGGGGGACCGGCGCACAAGACGGGGAGGAGAGCTGTGCCAACGCGGGCAGCAGCCCGGCGCTCACGCCGGAGCACTCACCTCCAGGTATCGGCTCTCCCCTCTTAGAGCCACCAGGAAGATCAGGATGAAGCGACACTGAAGTCTGAAGGAAGGAGACATGCTGGCCTCGCAGCTGCCGCGGGTGCGCTCTGCGCCAAGGGCTCCGCTTTGCTCGCACACCCTGCCGGGGCAGAGGCTGGCAGCCGGCAGGGTCCCTTGGCTGGGTCTCTTTTACAGAGCAGTGAGGAGGGAAGGCTGTCTGCTCCTTAACTGCTCGGAGCTCAGTAACCATGGGTTACCCTGTCTCAGTGACAGCGCGTGGTGATGACGAGGGTCCAGCTCTCCTCCCAGATGTTCAGAGTGGTCTAGCATTATTCAGCAAGAACGACTGCAGACTCTTACAACTTACCAAACCAAAGTGTGGGAGAAACAACGAGACGGGGAAAGGGAATAAGGGGGGAGCATTTTACTTGGCCTGGCCAATGCTGAATTACCCTCTCCTGCGGATATTCAGGGGATTTGGGGTTTTGCAAAGCAAAGTGACAAGGTTACACTCATGCATAAAATACCCAAACACATCATAACCTTAACGTGCAGCCTTGTCACATAATCTTGGATGGACGCATGCTGGAAATTGTCAAAAAACATAATATTTATGCAATTGCTCATGCCTCTCAGGAAGAAGCTTACAGCGTTTTCAGGTCCAAAGGGAAGCTGAACAGAAGCCAAAATCTGATTTTGCAGAATGTTGCAATAATGTAATTCAAGCTTTCTTTCTGTTCCTTAGTCTGCTTTACCCTGGTCCAGTTTCTTGTAAGCACTTATTTAATGGAAAGCTAACTCTGGCATCTATGTACTTCTGGATTTAACTCAGCTCTGTTGGAATGACCTATATGTTCACTTCTACTCTCTGCACACACTTCAGTTTCTCCTCATATTTTTGAGACAACCTCACCAATGCTGATTTAATACAGTCCCTGATCAGTGTATATTTAGGTCTTAAACTATTGTTAGACTGGGTTAAGACACCCTTTTTGTTAGATAAGATGAAGACATTTCTTCTTTCACAAAGCCCCAGTGCAAATTGTCACCTGTGTTAAACCTGAAGGTGGAGGTGGCCACACAATATGGATCCATACACAATCCACGAACATGGGAGGTGGCAGATTTTTATTTATTTTTAAATATATCTTTATTGATTTCAGAGAGAGGAAAGGAAAGGGAGAGAGAGATAGAAACATCAATGATGAGAGAGTCATTGATCGAGCCCACAACCCAGGCATGTGCCCTGACTGGGTATCGAACCCCGATCACCTGGATCCTAGGTCCATGCTCAACCACTGAGCTGCGCCGGCCGGGCCAGATTTTTAAATTGTGCTGGGAGTGAAGAGGCACAGAGAACTTCTGTAGCACACAGAAGGACTTGATGGTTACCCACGTGACCTATGAGGAGACTGTAACAGCCAAGTGTCAGCTTATGGACTGAGGTATCAGAAGCAGCAACGAGACCTACATAATTCCAAATCTCTATTTTAGTGTTGGTGCCAAGACCCCCTCAAGTATTCCCTATCTGTAATAGTAAACTTTTCCTTTCATAAGTCATTTCAACAGAGAACGCCACCAACCCATACTTTAGAAAACCTTCCTTTTCCCTTTCCTGCCTGATACATTGAAATGTTGAGAAGTGGAACATCTGATTGAGTTCTATAAAAAAGAAATGAAGATGACTGAATAAAACTCATTATAGTTAGTGAACAATGACAACTAATTTTCAGTTGTTTTCAATATGACTTGCTCTTTGAATGAATTTGTCTATTTTTAATGATATAATTTTTAATAGATATAATTTGTTTTTCACATGAGTTTGATATCAAGAAGGAAGAAACTAAACAAATACACTTGGGAAACCAATATAAATCACCCTTTGAATTAAACCCTCAGGTGTCAGTGGTTTTCAACCCAAGTCCATTATCATCTTTGCTATGGTTAAGATGACCTGCAGTGCTAAACATTAGGACTCTGGGGGTGGCAAGTGACTGATAGCAAATTTGAACTTAAGCAAAAAGGGGAATTATTATCAGGACACAGGGACGTCTTCAGGAATACATGGGCAGAAAACGGGAAGCAGGGGCTCGAATCCTACATCCCAGTCTGTCTCAGGCTGCCTTCACCCCCCATCTGTAGTCTCTATGGCTATAAATCAGCCACCAGCAATTCCTAAGCTTTACATGTTATCACGTGATAAATAAAAATACCCTGAACCAATGTTCTCATAATCCCCAGTCCACAAAGCTTTGTGAGAAAAGGCTCCAAGGCCAGGGGATTGGATCCTCTCATAACACAACTATTCCCATGACAGCCATGTGGATGGAGAAAAGAGAAGCAATTTCCAGAAAAAGGGGTATTGGGCTTACAAAATAATGGGTATCTTCAAAAGAGTGGAAAGGAAACAAAAACAAAAGCCCTGATTTAGTGACCTCTTTCATCATAAGTTTTTTTACCTGTAAAATTATTTTTCTCAGCGGGAATTATTGTAGGAATTAAATATTATATATGTCCTACAGAGGATAGCCCTAAATGGTAGCTCTTATTAAATTATACCAATCATAGTATGTCTTTATTACTAGGGCTTTCTTTCTAATGAGGATTTTATAAGAGTGCATGCATAGCATATGTTTTTCATTTTATAAATAAAATTAATGGCTTCCTATTAGAGCATTAACAGACTTTAAAAGCCATAGTTAGAAAAAGAGAGAACTAAGTTAAAATATAATTACAGAACTTCTTTACAAAGGGCTAGCTAGGAATGGGTCCATGAAAGATTATGTGCCTTAATGGATAGTGGCTTAGCTGCATCAGAGAGAAAAGTGGAATAGAGAGCAGTGGAACTGAGGAGATTGAGGGAAGGGGAAAGTTGAAGTTATAAGGCAGAAACAGAAGATAATTAGGAACGGCCCAAAGAGAATAGCATTTTGATTCTATATCAAGAACTATTGAATGACATCATCTGTTAAGATGTGGGGACCCTGGGAATAAGAAGACAATGATTTGACAAGAAGGCTTCCAAGCAAACAGTGATGATGGGCGGAAAGAAGAGAGATTAAAAGATCTGCCCAGATTATCACAATGAGTCAGAAACAAAGTCTAGACTAAAAAGATCCCTCTGTATCCATCTGGGTAACCAATCCTTCTTCAAAGACAAGAGCCCTGGACATTAATCCAAAAAAATATATATTTTAGGTTTTAAAAATTACCAAACAAGGAGCAAAAATTGAGGTGGTGCTGGCTGAAGCAGGATGTATCAATAACTGCAAAGGAACCTGGGAGTTGTTTGTGTTTGTTCAATGGCTCCCTTGACTTTGGAGTGACATTGTTATCTCAACTCCCTTCAGGATTACTCTAAAATATGCCATGACTAACATCTAGCCAGTAGGTCATAATGAAATGCCATTTAATAGTCCCTTACTGCCTTCATCAAGGGGAAAAGTACAGCTGGGGCAGAGCCAATGGTGTGTTTGTCATTGGGTCTTGGTGCCGCGTATCGGGCATCAGAATGAAACATCAGCCTCTCCTCTGACGGAAGAGAAACAAAGTGTGAAGAGTCTCATTTCTTAGTGTCTTAGAATAGATTTAAAGGAGAAAAGCCTGCAGGTTATGGGAGGGACACGAGAAGCTCTAAATAAGGAGCGCAATAGGGAAAACTGCAGGCTAGGCAGTGGTTAGCTGTCTGTGGTGCCTTCTTAGCTCACTTTTGTGGGACCCCTGCGGGTGGCCAGCATGCTTCCCCCTCTGACAATCTTCCTTCCTTCTTTCCTCCCCCCTTCCTTCCTTCCTTCCTTCCTTCCTTCCTTCCTTCCTTCCTTCCTTCCTCCCTCCCTCCCTCCCTCCCTCCCTCCCTCCCTCCCTCCCTCTCTCCCTCTCCCCTCCCTCCCTCCTTCCTTCCACAGTGAGCAACAGATTTAGCTGCCCTATACTCATAGTATTATATATAGCCTGGATAGCCTTTATTATATTTTGTTATAACATTTAATATGTCTGTTTTCAACCCTGAATGTAAACATGTGGAAGTCTGGCCCTGCAGCTCACCCATCTCTATCCTCAGCACCTAGCACGCACACACACACCTGGCACTCCTGGGTGGTACCTAAAAGAAAATTGAATAGTGGGGCTTTTGCTCCTCCTACCTAGTTATAAATTAAAGAACTGGCCTTGGCCAGGAACCTTGGTTGGTTGGAGCGTCATCCCATACACCAAAAGGTTGCGGGTTTGATCCTCAGTCAGGGCACATATATATGGGGGGCAACTGATCGATGTTTCTCTCTCACATTGATGTTTCTGTCTCTCTTCCCCTTCCTCTCTCTCTCTCTCTCTCTAAAATCAATAAAAACATATCCTTGGATAAGTATTATTTTAAAAAGATACTATTGTGAGAATTGTCACCATTAAAAATTGTGACCAGCTGACAACATCCAAAGACATGGCACTGGCCAGGTAATGGGACGGAGTGGTAAGTCCTGAGGAAAGGGAAGAGTGGACGTGCTGAAACAGTTCCTGCAGCCTGCTCTAGAAGACCTCAGCCAGCTGTGTGGTGTGTAGTGAGAAAGGTAAGAGAGAGCTAGAGGGACAGAGCTGGGACACAGGTGGGGCAATTAGGGCACTTGCCTGGGGCACAAAAACTCAGTCATCATGATAAATAATATTAGAATGCAATGTGTTATAAGTGGAAAATTAATGCAAAAAAATCCATGATGAACAAAACATCCAAGTTTGAGATAAAGACATCATTGGTCCTAGTGACTTTTTCTGTTGCCTCTGGCTTTGTTCTGGCTCAGCACAGCATTGTGCAGGGAACACACAGGCAACACAATTACTCCCTGCAGGAGTAATTAAGAGGTACAGGAGTTTCATTCTGGTTTCCATTAGTGAAAACAAAAGGGTTCTGGATTAGGTGTCCCAAGCCCTGGATCACTGACTGAGAGCTTGGGTAAGTCATTCACGTCATTCGTAAAATGAGAGGTGAGTGTAGACGTCAAGATCACAGCAGGAAACAGATGGTGGAGAGTTTAATAAAAAGACTATGGAAGTGGGGCAGCATGCTGGGAAACCACAGGGGAAAGTGCAGTGTCCTAGGACCAAGAGCAGAGAGGAAATGTCGCCCAGCTTCCTGGACCACAGGACAGGGAAAGGAGGGTGAGAGATGAATGGCAGGGGCCAATGGAAGTTGTCCAGCTCTGGGGGCTATTGGGTCTCTAAGGTCCTGTGGCAGTTTTAAAACTGGTCTGCAAATTCTTTGACATTCTTCCCATAAAAAGGTGGAGTCTCATTCCTTTTCCCTAGAATATGGCTCCATTTAGTGACATGTTTCTAATAAGTTGGCCAAATGATGTTGTGATTTCTGAGGCTAACTTAGAAAAAGGCCCGAGCTACCATGTAGAGTCCAGCTACCATGAAGCTGCCATGCTGGAGACCACATAGAAATAGAGGGAGGTGCCTTGGAGCCCCAGCTATTTCAGTCCCCAGATGTTATGATTGTATCCTGGCCCAGGTACCAGACATGTGAGTCAAGAAGCCCTTGAGGTGACCCTAGGTCCCAGCCACCAGTTGATGGCAACATCATGGAGACCCCAAGCTAGAACCACCCCATTGAGTACTGCCCAAATGCCCACCCCACAGGAATCATGAAAGATAATAAGTGGCTTGTTTTAAATCTCTCAATTTTGGAGGGATGTGTTATACAGGAACAAATAACTAATACAGGCTGCCTTAGCCTGTTCTGGCTATTATACTACAATGTCACAGATAGGGTGGCTTATAAACAACAGAAATTTATTTCTCACAGTTCTGGAGTCTGGAAATCTAAGATCAAGGCAGACTCAACATCTGGTGAGGTCCCACTTCCCAGTGCACAGACAGATGTTTTCTTCCTATGTCCTCACATGGTGGAAGGGACTGGGGAGCTCTCTGGGATCTCTTTTATAAGGACATTGACTCTATTTATGAGGGCTTCACTCTCATGCCTTCATCACTTCCAAAGGCCCCACCTCCAAATACCATCACATTGGGGATTAGATTTTAGCAAATGAATTTTGGTGGGACACAAACGTTTAGTCTATAGCCAGCCTAGTTTAAAGTATCATTAAATTATAACCCAGTGCATAAAATAAATTTTCATGAATCCATAGTCATATAAATAAATGATTGAATAAATTAATAAGTGGGGAGAAGAGACAAATCTCCCACATGGAAGAATCCCAAATAGTTTATGTAGATAAGCTGCTATGAAGAAGGGGAGCATAACTTCCCACTCCTTAAGTGTGGACTGCGCATAGTTCTCCTTCCAAAGAGAACAGTAGGGGAGGGAGTGGAGTGAGTAACTGTACTGTGGAGAAACCGGACACACATGACCTCAGCCAATTCAAGGTCAACATCAACAGTCATAAATCACACTGCTAGAAGGTACCCCTGATATGATGTAATGAAAATGGCAATTTGCCCCTGTGATCTTTCTTATATAAACTCATAACCCAGTCTAATCATGAGTAAAACATCAGACAAATTCTAATAGAGGGGTATCCTGTGATATACATGACCAGTACTCCTCAAAGCTGTCAAGGTCATCAAAACAAAGAAAGTCTGAGAAACTGTCACAGCTAGGAGGAGCTAAAGGAGAAATGACAACTAAATATAACATGGTATCTTGGATAGGATCCTGGAACAGAAAAAGGACATTAGGTCAAAATTAAGGAAATCTGAAGAAACTCTGACTTTAGTTAATAATAATAATGTATCAATACTGATTCATTAATTGTACCAAAGGTACCACACTAATGTAAGATGGTAACAGTAAGAGAAACTATGTGGAGTATATGGGAACTCTGTACTATCTGTTCAATTTTTCTGTAAACGCAAATGTTCTTTCTAAACAGTCTATTAATAAAATAAAGTCTCTTTAAAAAGAAAAGTAAGCACCCATATATGTGCTTTCCAGCATCAGAGTGTATTTGATATTTGCTAGGCAAAACCTAAAGAAGTTTTATCTCCAGAAATTCTCAGGCATTCCCTCTGTCCCTTAAAAAATTCTCTCTCAATTCCATTTATAGCTAGTGACAGCTTGTTTTTCCCACAATCTCCTTTGCTTCTCTACCTTCCACTCCACCATGCTGCAGAAACACCCTCACTTAGGTCACTCCTAAATTTTACACCCACTGATCACCTCCGTTGTTCCTTGGCTTCTCTGCATTATCTGACACTTCCCCCTTTTTCTTCTTTTCATAACTTGTTCCTTTGGTTTTAGGCAAACTTGATTTTTTAAGAGTCAGACATATACTAAGTTTGAAAACACTGAAAAAGTGAGTTAAACACCGGTGTTATTACATATTATTTCAACCTTTATATTACACATATACATTTGCTGCACCAAATTCAACAGTTGATTTTGTTTACGTCTTAAACACTGGACAGAGTAAAAAAAAAAAAAAGCTAGAAAGTTTTTTTCTTTCAAAATCTTTTTTGTCTCTAAATCTAAAATGATTGTAAAGAAGCAAGTCATTTGTAATAGCCTGGAGGGTATAATAATTTGCACCTAAAGTTATTGGCTATGTTTTATGGAGGCAGCAAGGTATGGGAAACAAAGATGCATATCCCCAAATTTTCTTTACAAAAATGAAATTATAATGCATATACTGTTTCGCAACATAAGTTACTTGTGTGATATATCACAAACATGATTTTTATGTTATTAAATATACTTTCCCAACATCACTTAAATGATTGCATAGCACTCTATTGACATATTTTATTTAACCAATCCCCTATCAAACATTTCTATTGTTTCCAATAATTTACTATTGTAATCAAATCTATGTATAATTTTAAATCCCTTCTTTTGCTTCTGTAGACTTAAAGACTTTAATGGATTCTCACCATGGATTCTCAAAAACGGTATCTCTTGGGTCTGGAATGAAGGGTAAATCAGCAGACGACTGAGAAAGCAGTAACATTTACAAGTACTGGAGAAGAAGAAGATCGATTACTTTTCACAAAGTCATGAACACTCAGAACCAGATGACTGCCTCAATATTCGGTCATTGCCTTCTTTTCAGTTGAGAAGAGAGTTTGAGAGGAGTAGACACAGGAGCCCAGGCTGTGCAAAGCGGCTGCCTCATTTACAGTGGATTTTGGATGGCTACATATGGCATCTCATAGCACATTCTTCCTGTCTGTAGAGACCTCTGAGTATTCTGAGAGCAAGAAGGGTCAAATTAATCTCAATGTTGTGTCAGATTAGTAATCACATTAATTCCATATTGTCACCTGCTCTTTGGCAGGTTTAATAAGCCACATGTTAAATTGATTATGCAAATTATCTTAGGAAAATTAAAACATCTGTTCCACACATCACCATATTTCAAGGTGAAAGTCTTCCTGAAGGAGAGTTTTCAGTCCCACTAACCATGACGTGTTTTGGCTACATTGTGCATCAGTTTGCAAAGCATCTAAACCCAGCGTTGCTGTCTTTCTTTTCTTATGCCACGCATCAGGATGCTACAATTCCACAGCACTGATGATAAGCCAGTTTGTTTTTCATACATAATACACGTTGACATGATCCATAAAAATGGAAATAAAAAATATGGCATAACTATAAAGATTTATCTTTTCACTTCATTAAAGGACATGAGCTTACAAAGAAGATATGGATGGGCACCCTGGAAATCATTCTGGGAGACCCCAACAGGATAAATACATAGGCTCTGAGAATCCCTGGGGGCCATGGACTCATTTCTCCCTGTTAGTGGGATCACTACCCTTGAGTTCCTTACAGTGCCTTCATTTTCTCCACTACCATCAGTTCACAGGTGATTTTTTAATAAGGAAGAATGAAGTAATAATCTAGTAACTTTAGTTTTATATAAGAATCAACTTGGGATCTTGTTAAAAATACAAAAATTATCATTGAGCAGGACTGGGGTGGGGTGGAGGGCAGGAATCTACATTTTTAGGCATTCACGGCTATTCTGATGTAGTTAGTGACCTATGGTCTGTGCTGGGAGACACAGTTGTGTCTAGGATGGTTGGTTAAGAGCATGGACCTTAAGAGTGTGACGTCCCCAGATTTTATTTCTTGCTTTGCCACTTATTCCCCCAGTGGCCCTGGGCAAGTTATTACACATAGTCTCGGTTTTCTAGTCTGTAAAGTAGGGGTACCGCACAACACACTGTACACCTTAGACTTACGCAATGTTGTATGTCAATAATATTGTAAATAAAAATCACTTAAAAATAAAATGGAGAGAAACAAGATGGCGCTTGGGTAACAGCTGCACTCGCCGCCTCCCGCAACCACATCAACATTACAACTAAAATACAGAACCACCGTCACTCAGAGCCTCCTGAGATCTGGCTGCACAGAAGCCCCACAACCAGGGAGCTGAAGAAGCACCGAGACCGGGAGGAGGGGCGGAGACGCGGGCGGATCGGGGCTGAATCGGATGCAGCCGAGGGGCCACACCCAGTGCCACTGGTTAAACCTGGGAGGGAATCTCGGCGGTGGGGGTTTCCTGGAGGAGCGAGGGGTCCCAGCCCCACAGCAGGCCCCCAGCCCAGGGCTCCAGGGCCAGGAAGAGATGTCCCCACAACTCCGGGCTGTGAAACCAGCGGGGACTGTCGCTGAGGGTCTCAGAGGCTGCGGGAGCCCCAGCAGCTCCTCTAAAGGGCCCGGCACGGACTCACTCGGACGCTCCCTCTGAGCCCAGCGCCGGGCAGCAGCCTGAAAGGACCTGGGACACTTGGGGAGGAACTAACCTGCCTGAAGTTGGGGCAAGAGCTGGAGGGGCGGCTTCCTCCCGGGCAGAAGGGCTGGCGGAGGCCATGGCTCCTGTGGCGAGTCCTCCCGCACACAGCCGGCAGGCAGGGGCCATATTTGAATCCCCAGCACCTGACTCGCACCTTTGGCCCCGCCCCGTGATTCCCGGAGGCCCCGCCCCTCCCCACCTGCAGCTCATCCAGGCCATTTCCAGGGGCTTTTCTGTGCAAGTGCCCTCTCCAGCCTCATGCTTGGGACTTTCCTAAAATCTCTCAAACAAGCAGCAGCGGGCCCCATACGGCTTGATAAGTGGCCCCAGGCCTGGCACTAGCGGCAGCTGCATTGGCTCATAGCTTGGCCTCTCCTGGACACCTCCAAGCCCAGCACAAGTAGCAGCCAACTACGGTTTGCTGTGTAGCTCATGCTGGGGGGCCCTGGGCAAGGCACTGGTACAGGCTGACTTTGCACCTCCCAGGAGGCCCCAGAGACAGTGCACCTGGTGGTCAGACTCGACCACGCTGGATTACAACCCTACCACAGCCACAAGTGACACACTCAAGGGGCGCAGTTGGTGAACACCAAAGCTCCACTGAAGTAAATCCTGCTCCATAGGGGTGTCTCTAGCACAGCAGCTCTTTGGCTGTAGTTGCAGCTGGTCCTCACAGCTGATTGGCCTGGGGGTCAGTTCCTCCCAGTGACACCAACAGCAACCAAGGCTCAGCTACAACAGGACAGTGCACACAGCCCACACAGGGGAGCACCTAGAAGGCCCAGCTCAGGTGACTGGGGAGGCTGAGCCACTGGACCCTACAGGACACCTACTACACAAAGCCACTCTACAAATTCCAGGAGACATAGCAGCTCTACCTAATACATAGAAACAAACACCTGGAAGCAACCAAAATGTGGAGGCAAAGAAACATATCACAAAGGAAAGAACAGAAGAAATCTCTAGAAAAGGAACTAAATGAAATAGATCCAAGCAAGCTAACAGATACAGAGTTCAGAGTTTTGTGTATAAGGATGTTTAAGCGGACTATTAGGGAAATGACTGAGAAAATTGATAACATAATAAAGTACCAATTTGAAATGAAGGCTACAGGAACTGAAATGAAGAATAATTTACAGGGAATCAACAGTAGAGTAGAGGGTGCTGAGAATCAAATCTGCAATTTGGAACATGAGGAAATAAAAAACACCCAACCAGAAGAGCAAAAAGAAAAAATAATACAGAAATATGAAAATAGTATAAGGAGCCTCTGGGACGACTTCGAGAGGCCCAACATTCATATTAAACTATTCCAGAAAATTCAAGAGGAGGGAAAACTCCCAAACTCTTTTTATAAGGCCAGCATCATCCTAATCCCAAAACCAGATAAAGATACTACAAAGAAAGAAAATTACAGGTCAATATCCCTGATGAACATAGATACTAAAATCCTCACTAAAATACTAGCAAACCACAATAAAAAGTATGACCATAAAGGAATGAGAATAAATTAAGTTATTGTTTCAAAACGGGGATAAAAATTCCTGCTCCCTAAGGTCATTGTGAATTTTTGAGTGAGATAATAAATGAATAGAGCTCACTTAATACAGGACCTGGCATGTAGCAAAGGTTTAGTAGATGGCAGTACCCCCTGAGTTTCAGGCTACAGCTCCTTCCTGTACGTGGCAACATGTTACAGTGAGGCACTGATACCAAGGCCTGCCACATGTGCCCAGACTTGATCAGAGCAGCTTCTCAGTTCCCTGAGGTGCATTCAAGCTGTCCAGGAGCAATCCCCTAGGTCCACAACTACTTCTAGAAGAGGCTGTCTTACTTTTTTTTTACTAATCCTCACTGGAGGATATTTTTTTCATTGCTTTTCAGATAGAGTAGAAGGGAGAGAGGGAGAAACATCACTGTGAGAGAGACACATTGATTGGTTGCTTCCTGCAAGCACCTGACTTGGGCCTGGGATTGACGCCCTTGGCTGGAATCGAACCCAGGACCCTTCAGTCCACAGGCGACGCTCTAACCACTGAGCAAAACCAGCCAGAGTGAGGCTGTCTCACTCTTCATAGGAGTATCCCTGCTCCGCTGCTCCATCAGAGGAAGCACAGGGCTAGGAGGACATTCTCCAGTCCATTTTGTCCCTTGGGGGGGGGGGACTCCACCCAGCAACACAGAGTCTAGGAGAGGGGAAGCCTCGTCTCCCCCTGGGCACCCAGCTGACCTCGGGCTCCTGCCCAGCTTCTCTGAGTCATCCCACCAACCACGCAGGTCTGAAGCAGCTGCTTTGATCTCACCTCACCCACATGTCCTCTCTTCTCTCCCTCTCTTTTGAATCATCTCCATTCTACACAAAATTTAGCAAATTACTAACTCTTTACAAAATACAGCCTTAAGCAATCTGTTAAAGAAAACTTCCACCGTTATAAATAGCAAAAACTAAGGTTATTACACAAAATTAAATTTAATTACAAAAGCACCTCTTTGTTTTCCCTTGGATTTATTTTAACATTGATGAAGCGAATATAATTTTGATTTCTAATTAGTTTTAGCTCCTAAGCTGGTACTAAGCCTCTTTAAGTCTTAAATATTACAAAGACTCATTAAAGGCTTTTTGTCTCCTATTTTTCTTAATCTTTCTTCCCTAACCTCACGACCAAAAATTAAAGTCTAGCATCATTTAATGTTGATGAATAAATAAATGGCTTTTCTTTGAAAATGGTAATGATGGAGTCACTCATCTGTGGGGTGGGGATGAGTGGGCAGTTCAGTGGGGCTTCATTTTCCTAATAGGAGTTTTGCAAATGGTCTTTCCTTCTGTCTTGTTACTATAAGGGCATGAAAATCTCATGTTGAAAACTGAGGGCAAAGCTCAGAAAAACATTTATGTTCCAACTTAACCATATTATATTACTGAGGTTGTGCCTATAGAATACTGAAAGAACTAGTCGGTCGTGAGCAAAAACCAAATGAACCACCACAATAAATCTCATATCGATTTAGTGGGGGGAAAAACAAGAATTAACATTAAATGTTTGAATTTACAACCTATTGTTTTGAAATACGCAGAGGCAACACAAGTGACCTTTGAAAAACAACTGACAGCTGTGAAAAGATAAATTGGGAGGATTTGGGATATAAATTATGCGCATAAATAATAAACATGCCATTTTAGAAAAATATTACAGATAAATAAAAAAGATAAACTAATTCATAATTTCACCACCTGGAGATTACATTATGGATTCTAATCCTACTCTATTCTTCTGTATAACTCTTCATATGTTCATGTATGGGAATGTGAGTAAGTGTACATACTAACATTGAATTTTACACTATGACTTAGATGTACAAAAACATAAAGTGAAAAGAACCTTTGTTTCTTCCCTGTAAGTGATCTCATCTCGTTCTCTAGAATGTGCCTTGCCTCTGATTACTAGGCTCCCACAATCAGTGGCCTCTTTATTTCGACGCTAGTGTTCTCAGATTCCCTACCCATCTGGTCCTTTCTATAGTACTTCTCCATTCCTGCCAAAGTTCAATCACACTAGGGGCTGGGAGTGAGGCCACCTTGTGACAAACTGAATGTTTGTGTCACCTCAAAATTCATATGTTGAAGCCCTAATCCCTAATGTTATGGCATTTGAAGGTGGAACATTTGGGAGGTAATTAGATTTAGATGAGGTTATGAGGGTGAGGCCCCCATGATGGGATTAATGTCCTGAAAACAACAGTAAGAGAGAGCAGAGTGGTCCTCTCCAGCCATGTGAGGTCTGAAAACAGCTATCTATGAACCAGGAAGTAGACCTGCACCTGGATCAACCTGCAGCTTGGATTTCCCAGCCTCCAGGACTGTGAGAAATAGATGTCTGTTGTTTAAGCCACCAAGACTATGGTATTTTGGTATAGCAGCCAGAGTTGACTACAATGCTTCCATTTTCTAGCTATGCAACTCAAGACAATTTATTTACCTCCCTGTGCCTGGGCATAATCTGTGAATTGATGATAATCCTACCTCCATTTTTGAGTTGTTGAGAGGATTAACTGAGATAATATGCTAGAAGCTTTATATATCCACTAGATATAAAATAGAAGTCAACAAATGCTAGTTCCTGCCTCCACTCTTTTGCCTAGATGCATGGGTGGGGACTCTTTTTTCTGCCAAGGGCCATTTGGATATTTATAACATCATTCATGGGCCATACACAATTATCAACTTAAAAATTAGCTATGCCAAAAGCTCCTAGATTTATTGAATTTCGAGTCCCGCTTGTGGTTGCCTTGGCAGGGCCAGACTAAATGATTTCTCCAGCAGTATAAGGCCTGGACGTTACCCACCCTTGGTAGAGAAACAGACTCAATGTAGTTAAAGATTGTTTTCCCTTTCTTAGGAGTTCATTGAATCCCTAAGGAAGAGCTGAGAGTGTTTAACCATGAAGAGAATGAATCACTTCTTCTGAAGTTAAGGTATCAGTGTGTGTTTGGAAGGCTTTCCAGCCCACTGAAATCATTCCTCATGAAATGCCACTGTCTCTACAAGAAGAAAAGCACCTTATACACTGTAGGCTTGCTTGTCTCTATTGTCTTACTCTGTATTTATAAGTTAACATCAATTGAGTTTTGTAAGTTTGAGGATTCTTTTGACTCAGAAGAAATGCAGGAACCATAGGTTTAAACAAATAAAAATATGAATATCTCTACCTTAAATTAACACCTTAGGCAGAAAACACATTAATAGATAACTGAGTCTACAACTATTTCTTCATCACACACTGAAAATGATCATTGAGGGGACCCAAAGTGCCCCTAGAAGCCTAGATCAGACTTTCTTTGCTTTTTTGTAGTTACTGTGGCATCCCACTGCCTCCACAACTTCAGGCAAGCACTCTCTTAATTCTGCAGACCCCATTCTATCTCTTCTGGGCTACTCTCTAATTAACTTAGATGCCAATTTCCACAGTCTGCCAGGCTGCATTTTGTCTCCTCCAGTGGACTCCTAAACCATCTCCCAGATGGGTAGTATGCCAGGAAATTGTAGAACCACAAACACTTTCTTCTCCTTGGATCCCCCTTTACCTGTAGTGTTTTTCAGATAATTGCTTAAAAATATCAGTGGTGAGTCAGACCCAGCGATCAAGAGAACCGAGCTCTGTGGTATTAAATAGAGTGATGGCCTAAAGGTGAAGTTTATAGTAGCCCCAGCTGACGTGCTAGTGACAAATCTTCAAAGCCAGGTGATAGCATCTTTTCTGGGGCACCAGAAGTTCAGTAAAGAACTTCCTGCTGCAGATTGGACAGCAGGGTGGATTCAAATATCCTCTTGCTCTAAGCAACGAAATGTTGAGGCCTGTGACCCTGATACCCACACCATGAGACTTGTGCCTACTTAACCATGGGAGTTCAGTTAGATCCGGTTTCAGTGTGCTTTAGAGTTGAGTTCATCACTGGCTCAGCTATGCCTGGAGGACCTTGGTTGTGTCACTTCCTTGGATCTCTGTTTCCTCCTCTGTAAATTCCGACTTTCACTAGTCAGGACCCCAGACATACCCAAGCTCGAGAGCAAGCAGGGAGCTTGTTCAGGGAGAGATTCCAGCTCCTGAGATGCCAGCAGTGTCTCTGGAAACTGGCCTCACACATGTCTCTGGAAACTGGACTTGGAATTCTCTGGGTCTCTTCCAGCTCTCAGATTTCTTTGATCCAAAGACAAAGAAAGTACTCTGGGTCGGAAGAGATGTCTTTACTGCAAATGCCTTGCCATGTTCTAGGAAAAGCAGGCCAGCTGGGGGTCTCAGCACCATCTTAGGATGTTGATGCCCAAGGCATTTAGATTACTATTCTCCCAGTCACAAAAGGGTCTGCACCTGTCCTGTCTGTCTCTGGTAGCTCCTGTTAAATGCACCTCCTTTCTTTTAGCGGGAGGGGGTTGGCACTTCTCCCCCTGAATTAGTCACAGGGTTTCCAGGTGAAGTGGACACACGGACAAGTCAAAGCCTCACTTCTGAACTGTTTTCAGCAAAAAAAGTACAATATGCACCTATTGTCTCCCTGCCCTGTAAAAATCAGGGATGGACATGCACCTCAAAGACCAGCATTCCTGTGTGTTTTTCTGTGTATGGGGAGCACTGTTCAGCTAGGAGTTTTCATTCCACATTCAAGGCCCTGTAACTTTCCCTCTGTAGCATCCACCAACAAGGTTCAGCTCCTCTCCCTGTTGCTGAGACTCTTACAGTGAAGTTCACACAAGAGCCAGCCAAATAGTGAACTTCTAGCCCAGCCCAGTGAGCAATGCTGGGAGTTTGCGCAGAATTACAGAGCCCCATCTGGACATGGAAAGAGCTCTTGCATGTAACTGAACCTGAGCTGCTCCTGCCTCAACTCATCTATTGTTTTGAAGGGGAAAAGGAAGAGTGCATGGTTTTAACAGTTTGCTATAGTCTGCACCATAACTCGTAAAGAAAGCAGCAACTCTAAGGAGCTTCTCCCTCCAAGCTCAACCTTTTTCCACAAAGCCCCTGTTATTATTATGTACAGTGTGCCAGGAGGGACACAGGATTCTCTCTCCCACCCTGGAGACACATTATCTCATTTTCAAAATGGGCTCTGAAGGCACAAGCACAACACCACCTACATTTAATCCTGCCAAGTAAAAGATTACTGGGGAAGCAATCAAATTCTAAAATTTCATCATCTTTTTGCTGCTCATACATTCACCTCCTCTGCACTGAGGAGATTATTGATGGTCCTATTATACTCCTTGTTTCCTTTGCAATTGGCGGACCAAACTGCTATAATTTATAGAGGTCTCTACTGGGTAGAAATGACAGTGAATTAGACCCTTTGTTTTAAAACAGAGGAAGCAGTTATGGCTCAGGTGCTTCTAAAGGACATTTGAAATCAATATAGATGGTGAGAGCTTGGAAGGTGCTCTTTAATGCAGCTCCCAATGGTCTTTTAATATCTGTGTAATGTCAGCACCCTCTCTGCCTACCCCCACCATGTCCTCAGAGCAGAGAGGGGAGAGGTGTGGGACAGGAAAAACACACACACAGGCTTGGAGTCAGCCAGACCTCAGCTTCAACGCTAGTTTTACCATGTATTAAAATTCCTGAGAAATTTGCCTTACCATTTTTAGTTACCTTATTTGTGAAATGGGGCTACTATTTTCTACTTCACAGGCTTATTGAGAAGATTCAGTGTCATAACAAGGGTAAAACATGGAGACAAGGCCTGACCTTAATAAATGTCAGTTTTCATTCTCCTAATTCCCTCCTTTCTATACCTGTCATTTCATATGTTGAAATTCAAAGCCTTGTCTCATTCCTTCCTTTTTCAAAATGATCTTTGCATTCTTTTATTATTTCCCAACAGTTTTCTCCAAGAGCCTAAGCTACCATTGAGAGGGTCGTTAACTTCCCCAAAGCCTTTGAGGTGAATGTTTTTTCAGTGCCAACTGGTTGTGTCTGAGAGTGGTCAGAAAAGCCCAACTTCTTACTAAGAGGGATTTAAATGAAAAGGGACTGATGGGGCAGCTGACTTTTTGAGACTGAATTTCTCATCATTCACAATCTATTTAATAAATCATTTTTGAGCTTATACAAAGTTCAAGGCACTGTCTTAGATGCTGAGGAAACAGGAGTAAATAAGATTGAACTCAGGTCTGCTCTCCTGGAGCTCAGTTTGGTGAGGACAGACTCTCCTAGTCAGGCTGCTATTTAACAAATACCACAGACTGGATGGGTTAAACAGCAGACATTTGTAACTCACAGTCCTTAAAACTGGAAATCCAAGATCAGGGTCCCAGCATAGTTGGGTTCTGGTGAGGGACCTCTTTCTGATTTACAGAAGCTGCCTTCTTGCTGTGTCCTCAGATAGCTGAGAAAGAGATCATCTCTCTCCTGCCTCTTCTTATAAGGGCGCTAATCCCATCCATGAGGGTTCCACCTTCATGACCTAATTGCCCCCCCAAGGCCCCCCTCAAATATCATCACCTTGGGGAGTGGGGCTTCAACACCTCTCAGCCAGGGGCTGGGAGGGATTTGGGGGACAGAATGGGGGGTTAGAAGCTTTTTTTTTTTAAAAAAAGAAAAATCCCAGGATGTTTTTTGTTTGTTTTTAAATTATCTTTAAAAAAAACCCATATCTTCAATATGACCTAATGAACAAAATGTCAGATGCATTGAGACCAATGCGAATGCACTCACATGATTTACAAAATGTATTCATTTCCCAAGGTAGTGTGTGTTAATGTTGTGTGGGAAAAGCTTCTCTGAAATCGAAACTGCTTAGATGGACATCAGAGGTTTTAAAATATTCTTGAGCCTTTACTTTCAATTGTTCTTTGATGATACTGTTGGTGGTGGCAGGAATAACACCAGACGTTAGGCGGAGTCAGACCAGACCTGGGTTCAGCAATCTGGGTACTTCGATTCTGGTTAGGAAAGAATTCAGAGCCAAGACTCAAACTGTAAAAAAACATTTATTTAGAAAATCACAGAGGTAGCCCGGCCAGTGTGGCTTAGTGGTTGAGCAATGACCTAGGATCCAGGAGATCTGGGTTCGATTCCAGGTCAGGGCACATGCTTGGGTTGTGCAGGCTCTATTCCCAGTTGGGGACGTGCAGGAGGCAGCCGATCAATGATTCTCTCATCATTGATGTTTCTGTCTCTCTCCCCCTCCCTTCCTCTCTCTGAAATCAATAAAGACATATAAATATATATAAATATATATATATATAAAGGAAGGAAATCACAGAAGAATACGAAGTAATTCAAATAAGAAATGGGCTTAGGAAACAAGTTGTAGAGGCAAAGGAAGGGACCTTGGAGCTTGGAAGTGAGGAAGGTAAAGGTGAGGCGAGAGGTGGCGTGGAAAGGCTTGGGCTTGCTCCTGGGAGTGAGGGCACGCTGGGACCTTCATTGTGAGGGCCTGGGAGATCAGGGGACGTCTTAGGGGAGGATCTCAATAGAATATTCACCAGTTTTATGCTGATGTGTCAAAATGAGATTTATTCCATTAATTTCATCTGTCCTTGGATGTGGTCAGCAAATGGCACTAACTCGATTTCTGCTGTCTGTCTCCCTGAGTAGAGTGATTGAAGCTATTTACCCTCTGGTTGGGGAGGAGAAGTACAAACCATTTGCTCTTAAGTGTCCTTGGTTTAGGGAAGACAGGATTTACTAGGTGGCTGCAAACTGCTTGGCATCTAGATTTTCTGTCTCAGTTTCCTATTCTGCTTGTTCTGGCTTACTAGCCTGTCCCATAACTGCCTACCACAGTACTAGGTAATATTTAATGACCATATTTCTATCATTTGGGAATTGTATATAGGGATATTTGCCAATACCCCTTTAAAGTGATTATTTCTTGTTTATCCCTGTGGAACTCCAGGGACCGGTGCATGATGATTTGCTCAATGAAGGGGCAGATGGCTCTATTATTTGGTTGGCACTATGACTGCCCAGTGGAAAAGCTTTATAATGGTGATGATGTGAACAAAGAAAATCCTTCGCATTCTCAAGATGGGTTCACTTCAAAAAGCATAACTTCTCTGATTTGTTGGTGCTATGCTCGGGCCTAGGGTTAGAAAGAAGAGTAAAACAGTGCAAAGGGGATGTGGTAAGAGCAAAGCATGGCTGGGGAAGTGGTTTCAGAGAGAAATATATTTTAGCTGGTAAGGTGGTGTAAAGGAGGAATAAAGACATATAAAGCTAGAGTTGCAGGAATTCTCTAATAAAAATAAATAACAGCACTTTTTTTATTACTGTTGAAACATCAGAAATTAGATAAAAGTATAAAGAAAACGTTAAAATTCCCTATTATGCTACCTTGATAGGTGGTTGGACAGACATGAGCAGAGCAAGGACCATGGGCCAGATACAGAAGGTCACCAGGGTGGAAAGTCCCGGGTGCCTAACAACAGACATTTGTAGGATGGGACCTCACCCCCAGGGCAACCTTTCCTCCCCTAGCATATCACTGGTTATTCGGTTTAGACCTCCCCCCCGCACCTTTCCTCCCTAGAAAAGCAACAAAACCAGACCAGAAACCCCATGGCTGACCTCAGGACCAGCTGCATTGAATAATGGCCCCCTGCCCTGGCTCCAACTTGAGAGTGTAGTTTGAATAAAATCCATGTGTTGTGGAATCTAGGCTGGATCAGAAAGGATCACCCTATCACCATTATACCATTTTCTTTCTTTTTTTTTTTAATCCTCACCTTAGGATATTTTTTTCCCATTGCTTTCCAGAGAGAGTAAAAGGGAGAGAGAGAGAAAAAAAACACCCATCAATGTGAGACACATCGAATGGTTGCCTCCCACATGAGGCCCAGGGGATTGAGCCTGCAACCGAGGTACATGCCCTTGACCGGAATTGAACCTGGGACCCTTCAGTCTACTGGCTGACACTCTAACCATGGAGCCAATCCGGCTAGGGCCACCATTATGCCATTTTCATCTCCATGATTGCCACTTATTACTATGTTCCAGGCACTTGCTATTTTCTTTTTACCCATCAGAGTTCTAGATCTGCAACTTAAGGATGCATAACAATTACCTAGTTATGATTCTAACAGATTCTCAATTACCAAGCAGATTCTCACCAACCCCCCTTCTCCATTCTGATTCGTTTAGACTGGGTCAGGGCCTGGGAATCCCAATGCTCAATAAGTGCCCCTAGTTGAGACATGCTAGAAAAATGAGGCTTAGAAAAGTTAAATGACTTGCCCAAGACCTTTGACCTGAGGCAGTCTGGTGGCAATCCTTTCCTCCAGGGCTCTAGGGAATGTTCTTTCCAGTTGTCTCTCACCTCTCTCCCCTTGTCCCTGGCCCTCTCTGTCACTAATGTCTTCATGTTATATTCTTCGAAAGGGCGTAAGAACTATTCTACAGGTGCCTGCTTCCAAAACTACACCTCCATACTTTTTCAACTTTCCCTTTTATCCTGGCATGTAGATCATTTCTATTAGCACCATCCCCTGGGAGTTTTTAGAAATGCAGAATCTCAGGCCCCATCCCAGACCTATTAATGCAGAATCAGATCCCCAGGAGAGTTAAATACACATTAAAGTTGGAATAGATGCTGTACTAGACACTTCTCAGCCAGATGTTGATATGATTATTTGATTAAGTGATTAACTGTAAAAGCAGTAATTTTCCACCCTGGTTACATTTAGAATCACCTGATGCTTGAATGCTGATGCCTGGGCCTACCCCCAGACCAACTGGATCAGAATCTTTATGTGGATGGAGCTTATTCATCTACATTTTTAGAAAGATGTTGGGTGAGTGTAATGTGAAGTTAGAGTTCAGAGCTACTGCTTTAAAGATTTAAAAATGTGAGGGGGAGCCTGGCCGGTGTTGCTCAGTGGTTGAGCATCAACCCATGAACCAAGAGGTCACCTGTTCAGTTCCTGGTCAGGGCACACATTTGGGTTTTGGGCTCAATGCCCAGTAGGGGGCGTGTAGAAGGCAGCTGATAGATGTTTCTCTCTCATCAATGTTTCTCTCTATCCCTCTCCCTTCCTCTCTCTAAAATCAATAAAAAACATATTAAAAGAAAAGGTCTTTAAAATTTTTAGGGGGATATTTAGAAATATAAAATTGCTCTAAGTAAGGAGAGAAAAAATGCATAAAATCCCACAGTAGTTTCTCATAACATTTAGGATAAATTTCAAATATCTCGCATTAGCATCCAAGGAAGGTCCTTTCTTTTTTTTTTTTTTCTTCTTTTTTCAATCCTCACCTGAGGATATTTTTTTCCATTGCTTTTCAGAGAGAGTGGAAGTGGGGAGAGAGAGAAACATCGATGTGAGAGAGACACATAAATTGGCTGCCTTCCAAACATGCCCTGACTGGGGCCAGGGACAGAGTCTGCAACTGAGGTAGGTGCCCTTGGCCAGAATCAAACCTGGAACCCTTCAGTGTGGGCCAACATTCTAACGACTGAGCCAAAATGGCTAGGGCTAGGAAGGCCCTTTCTGATTTTGAGTCCTGTCTACATCTCCAGCCCTGGGTCCTTCTCTCCCACACTTTTCACTTTGAGTTGCCTGAAACCACTGACATTGCCCCAAACACATCCTGTTGCTTCATAAATGCAGGACTTTGCCCAAGTTCTCTCTTCCTCCATTTCTTTGCCTTATCAAAGACTTGACCCCAGGCTTCTGCTTCTGGAAAGCCTTCCTCAATCCCATATTCGTGGGGAGAAATTTTTGTTTTTAAAATTAAAACAAGGTTTTTGGTTAATGCTTTCTAGTTATTTGCATTGTCAGCCACATCTCAAATCCAGGGCCTCAAGCAGACCTGGGCTATTGTCTCTCATAAGCTTTGTCTTCCAATAAACACGTTGGGAAATTGTTACACATCAAAATGTGCTAATTCAGAGATGACCCTTGAATGTTGCTTAAAGTTCATTTAAATACCAGCAAATGCAAAGGCCACTGTCTCCGGGCAGGAGAAATAATCAATCTTGCCTCTTATAAACTTATTGTATGTACCTAATACACACAAAACAGAAAACTTCTCCTTTACTAGAAAAGATCTTTGGGTACATCATGTAATACTTATGCATTTAAAATGTAATGTGACACATAAATTGCTTTTTCTCATTTTTGATCAATTTTTTAGAAGTAGCATGAAATGAACATTGTTTTTCCATTTATTTCTTTATGTTGAGAATTTCCTTCCTCAAATAGAATGTGAGGAAATTTTTGGCTTTACATTTCATGATTTGGTGCCCATTTTAGAATATGTAAACTTTGAATCAAATTGAATGAAAGTTTAAAGGTCCCTGAGAAATATTCAGACTTTCTCTTGCATAAGTAGTGTGGCTTCTTATAAGAAAAAAGTCTAGCCCAGACAGTGTGGCTCAGTGACTGAGAATTGACCTCTGAACCAGATCACAGTTCTATTCTGGGGAGGGTACATGCCTGGGTTGTGGGCTCAATCTCCAGTAGGGGGCGTGCAAGAGGCAGCCGATCAATGACTCTCTCTCATCATGGATGTTTCTATCTCTCTCTCCCTGTCCCTTCCTCTCTCTGAAATCAATAAAAATATATATATTTTTAAAAAAAGTCTAAACACCTCTGAAACGTGTCTAATTTTTCTCTCATTTTTCCTTCTAAATTTTCAAGAAACAGGAGAAAGAAATACCCAGCACATATATTTCTTCTCTTGAATGCCCTGACTTCTAAATTCTCCCTGTTCTATTTGCTCAGAATTGGATTGAGGGAGACAAAAAATACTGTTCTACTTAAAGAAAAAAATTAACAGTTGGGAGGCTTCCAGTCAAGATGGCAGAGTGAGTAAATGCAATACTTGCCTCCTCTCACAACCACATCAAAATTACAACTAGCCTGGCTGGCGTGGCTCAGCAGTTGAGCATTGACCCAGGATACAGGGCACATTCCTGGGTTGTGAACTCAATCCCCAGTAGAGGATGTGTAGGAGGTAGCAGATCAGTGACACTTTCAACATTGATGTTTCTGTCTCTCCCTCCCTTTAGCTTCTTCTCTCTGAAATCAATCAAGTTATATATATATATTTTTTAAAAAGCAAAATTACAACTGAACTACATACCAATCATCATTAAAACTGTCTGAAATCTAGCTGAACAGAGTCCTATAACTAAGGATATAAAGAAGAAGCCACATCAAGACTGACAGGAGGGGTGGAGATGGGGAACAAGCTGGTCCCACACCCACATGTAGTGGATGAAAATCAGAAGGGATATCTCAGCTTCAGAGGTTCCACCTGAGGATCAAGAGGTCCCATTCCCCACACCAGTACCCCCAGCCAGAACAGCAAAAAGAAAAAAGAATCCAAAAAAATGAGGATAGTTTAAGGAGCCTCTGGGACAACTTTAAGATTACCGACATTCACATCATGAGGATGTCAGAAGGAGAAGAGAGATAGAGCAAGGAATTGAAAACTTATATGAAAAAATAATGACTGAAAATTTCCCTAACCTGGTGAAAGAAATAAACATACAAGTCAAGGAAGTGCATAGAGCCCCAAACAAGATGAACCCAAAGAGGCACACACAATACACATCACAATTAAAACACCAAAGGTTAAAGACAAAGAGAAAATTGTCAAAGCAGCAAGAGAAAAGCAGTTAGTTACCTACAAGAGAGCTCCCATAAGACTATCAACTTACTTTTCAACAGAAACTTTGCTGGCCAGAGGGATTGAAATGAAATATTCAAAGTGATGAAAATCAAGGATCTACAGCAAAGCTATCATTTAGAATTGAGAACAGATAAAGAGCTTCCCAGACAAGAAAAAGCTAAGGGAGTTCATCACCACCAAACCAGTATTACAAGAAATGTTAAAGGTTCTTCTTTTTTAAAAAAATACATTTTTATTGATTTCAGAGAGAGAGAGGAAGGGAGAGGGAGAGAGAGGTAGAAATATCAAAGATGAGAGAGAGTCATTGATTGGCTGCCTCCTGCACATCCCATACTGGGAATTAAGCCCACAACCCAGGCCTGTGCCCTGACCAGGAATCAAACCATGACCTCCTGGTTCAAAGGTCAATGCTCAACCACAGCAACACCAGCTTGGCAAAGGGTCTTCTTTAATAAGAAAAAAAAAGATTAAAAAGATGAATAAAGTGGCAATAAATACATATCTATCAACAATTACTTCAAATGCAAATGGATTAAATGCTCCAACCAAAAGACATACAGTGGCTGAACAGATAACAAAACAAGACCCTACATATGCTGTCTACAAGAGACTCAGTTCAGATTGAAAGACACACACAGACTAAAAGCAAAGGGATAAAAAAAGATATTTCATGAAAATAGAAACAAAAAAAAGCTGCGGTAGCAATAGCTATACCAGAAAAGATAGACTTTAGAACAAACAAAGAAGGACCCAGCAATTCCACTTCCGGTTATTTATTGGAAGAATCCCAAAACACTAACTCGAAAAGACATATGCATTCTTATGTTCATTGCAGCATTATTTACAACAGCCAAGATATGGAAGCAACTTAAGTGTCCATCAATAGATGAATGGATAAAGAAAAAGTGATGCATATATACAATAGAATAAGACTCAGTCATAAAAAAGAATGAAATCTTGCTGTGTGCATGGCAACATGGATGGACCTTGAGGGTACTCTGCTGAGTAAAATAATTCAGACAGAGAAAGGCAAATGCCAAATGATTTCACTTATATGTGGAATCCAAAAAATAAAATAAACAAACAAGCAGAATAAAAACAGACTCTTAAATACAGAGAACATTTTGATGGCTGCCAGATAGGACGGGGGGTTGGGGGATGGGTGAAAGGATTGAGAAGTACAAATTGATAGTTACAGAACAGTCCTGGGGATGTAAAGTACAGCACAGGGAATGTAGTCAATAATATTCTAATAACTATATATGGTGTCAGATGGGTACTAGATTTATTGGTGTGATCACTTTGTAAGTTATATAAATTTCTTATCACTGGGTTTTACACCTGAAACTAATATAATATTGTACATCAACTGTAACTGAAAAATTAAAAAATTATTAAAAAGAAAAAGTTAACAATTGGTAAGTTCTTTCCTTTTGTTATTAAACAAATACTTATTGAGCACCTACTATCAGCCAGATAGGGAGACAAGCACTTTGTAAGCAAAATCACCCTGATTAGGGTCACTGATGTTACTGATGATCTCTATCTTGGCAAATCTAATAATCAGTTATTTGTTCTCAACTTACTCCCCCTTTTGGTAGCTTTCACCTTCTTTCATTTTTCAGATACTTTCTTCTCCAGGCTTTCTAAGTGCAATTCTCTCCTGGTTTTCCTTTTATCTCCCTGGCCATGCCTTTGCTGTATCTTCTGGCTCCTCTTTCTCCAGAAGCCTAGTTGTTGGACCTTTCTTCTTCTCTATCTACATTCTCATCCTAAGTGATCTCCTCTAATCCTGTGGCTTAGTATCATCTAGGTGCTAATGATCCCAAAATCTATATCTCTAGTCCCCTCTTTACCCTGAACTCTACATTAGATCATATATCCAACTGTCCATGTGATATCTCCATCTGGATGTCCAGCAGGCATCTCAAACAGAGTTATTGATTCCCCCCTCCCAATGACCCCACACCACAGCTGTCCTTCCTTCAGTATTCCCCATTTAGTAAACTGCATCTTTTGCTTGGCCAAAAATCTAAACACTAGAGATTGTGTTTTGCTTCATGTAACAGAATCTAACTGAATGAGAAGGCAGTTATTTTTTTTTTTCACATAAATAGAGGACCGGAGGCAGGCGATAATCACAATGCCTGGGGCTCCTTCTATCTTTTTCTTCACTATCCTGATGGTTGCAAGATGGCAGCTCTTCCTCCAGCCTCACATCCACATTCCAGTGGAAAGAAAAGGAAGGAATTAACAAGGTGGAAGGCATAGAGTCCATACAGAAATAGAAAAACACCCCAGAAATTCCCAGTAAACTTCTTATCTCCCATCGTCCAGAACCGTGTTTCATGCTGCACCTCAGCTGCCAGAGAGGCTGGGCAATGCAGCTTTTTAGCTGGGCACATTGCTGCCCTACATGAATCAGGGATCTGACGTACGGAAGACAGGTAGAGTGGATATCAGATAGGCAACTGCAGTGATACTCTATGATCCTAGACTTGTCTGTTTTCCTACACTTCACTAACAATCTCAGCTAGTGCTATCAGTTCCACCTTCAAAACACTTAACAGATTCAATTCCTTTTCTTCATCTCTCCAAATCCTGGTTTGAGACACCATCAACTCTCACCCAGATCACAGCAACAGCCTCCTAACTGGTCTTCCTCTTCCACTCTTGCCCTGTCTACACTCCTTTCTTAGCACAGTAGAAAGGTAACTGTTTTAAAATATAAATATAAATCAGACCATTCCCTTCCTTAAATTCTACAGAGGATCTGTCACAGTTTGGCTCCCCCCTTTAGCAGACCCCGAGACAAGCATTCGCATGCAAGTCATTTATTTGAGAGGAGCAAGATGCATGGAGTGGGGGGTATGTAGTGAGATAAGGAAGGGAAGGCCGCCCAGAGAAGGTGCAATATCAAGCCAGATTCCCCAATGGCAACAGATGCTTACCCCCAGGGAGGCACTGGGAAATGGTTTAAAATATTTGCCTCAGAATTACGTGACCCAAGGGGCAAGGGAAGGTATTTATACACCAGCCTCCACACATCCCTGCTGCAGCTCTCTTGGCTTGAGCACCTCGTCCTGAATCTATCCCTTCCCTGACCTCACTCACTGAAAAAGCCAGCATTTCTTGTATTTATCAGCCTTCCTGCTTAGAGCTTCTTCCATTTGAAGCAGAATCAGAAGAGGAGGCAATAAAAAAACAAAAACAAAACTCACAAAACTTTGCCAAGAAGAGAATGGGACAGCCGCTTAACTTCTTTAACAGGAAAGAAGCTCAAAATATAATTTAAGGATCATGAACATCTGTCTTAGAAACTTGCTAAGTTCTAGGCTCATTTGAAAGTAGCTAAATTTTTGTGATGCTCCCTAACAACAACAACAAAAAAGCACATAACAGCTTTAATAAGAGGGAAACATCGAGTAGGGCTCCTGAGATTTGGAATATTTATTTAAAGTCAGTATATTAAGGTACACATCATTTAATAACACTAGCAATTAATTATATGTATATTATATCTATCAGTGGCATCACAGTAACCATAGCTCTGGAGGGTATAAATGAATAGTAATTAGCTTTGGATATAGTTATGCCTTTAGATTAGTTTGCTACTTATCTCTATTTTCCTTTCTTCTTCAACTGTTCTACAAAGTAATCATTACAAGCAGCTGTCAGGGCCGCCACCGTGACCACAAATTCTTTAAAATCCACTTCATTGTCCTTACTGGCATCCAGTTCCTGCATTAGCTTATCAACCAGCTGGGAGTCCTTTTGGCACTGAAATGGAAAGGACAGGTCTGACTCCCAGGCTTTGAGACTCATGACAACTGAAACCGCATCTCCCTTTTATCTCTATTGAAATTTTTATTTTCAATTTTTAGCACCTAAGACAATTTCCAAAAGCCTGTTTGCAGGAAGGTTTGAACCAGGCACAGATTCTAAATAAGCCTAGCCCTTTGCCTGAGGGCCATATACTTCTGGCTCAGACACAAAAACCAGGAAGATCGAATGGCAGCTCATCACGAGCTGCTGAAAATGCATTTACTACAGGACCTCACAGGTCAAGCAGGGGTGGCAGGGAGGGAGGCAGGCAGGCAGGCAGGCAGGGAACCTGGAAAGAAGGTTTTGCAGCCAAAAGGGGATAGTGTGAGTGGCTCTGCCATTTACTAATAATGCAACTTTGAGCAAATCACTTAACATTTTTATTTTTTCTTATATATAAAAATGGAAAGAATAATAGCTCCCCACAAACATGAGGGATACTTTAAATGTGCTTAGCACCAGGTTGCTATGTTTAGCAAATAAAAATACAGGACACTTAGTTAAAAGTGAATTTCTGATGAAAATGAATCCTTTTTTAGTATATTGCATGGGACATACAATATTTTATCTGGCAGCTTTCCTCAGCACAATCCCTGAAGCAAAAAAAGAGGCCCCAGGTAACAGGCAGGTCTTATAGAAGGACTGCGGTTATGGATGGAAAGTGAAGCAAGAAGCCACGGAGGAGGGGAGGCCCAGAGAGGGCGGGACTGTGAGGCACCCACTCTTCCTGTGATTGATGGTTATGAGAAATTATTCCTGAGTCATTCGTTTCCTGCAGGACTTCCCCAGTGCCCTCTCATTAGCTGCCAACCATTAAATGGTTGGAAACTTAAACTGAATTGTTCAAAATCAACTTGAACAAAATGATTATAAATTTCACTTGAATAAACCAATGGGCCAAGTTTGACCAAATGAATCTTCTGTTTTAAATGTTACATAATACAGTAGCCAATCTGGGTTTGAAAGAAACCCACAAACCATTCCTGGGGGCTCCTAAAATCACTAAAAAGGTATTGTGAAGAATGACTATATTAATGTACAGCATGTGACTGTCATTAATAATACTGTATTGACTATCCTTAGTGATACTATAATGTTTGAGCATTGCTAAGAGAGTGGATCTTAAAAGTTCTCATAACAAGAGGAAAATTTTTGTAACTATGGATGGTGTCAGATGGTATTGTGGTTATCATTTGATAATACCTACATATTTGAATTATTATGTTGTATATCCAAAACTAATATGTCAATTATACCTCAATCAAAAAAGTTCCAGGAAAAATATAAATTACTATTTGTTCTATCAACGTAATAAAAATAAAATAACATTGTTTTTGGATTACAAAAATAAAGGGTTCCTAAAAATTACTGTTAAAAAAAGTTTGTTTTTTCCCCATAGAGGGTGGGAAGAAGAGTGTTGTAATTATAGTCACTATAGTCTCAATACAGGGTTTGGACAGCAGAGTATTGTGCAAGGGCAGTACTTTGTGCTAAAGTCCATTTGAGGCAGCTCCACAGACATCAGAATAAAGTGTTTTCTTCGGAGGAGGCCCCAAACACCACTGTAAGGTTTCATGTGTAGATTTATTAAACTAACCCCTATCTTGAGATGTGATTCAGTTTGCTATCCAGCTGTTAACTGGTCACTGGCCAGACACCCCTTTCCGTCAGTCCCTATCAGCTTGTGCTTGGCTGACAAAGTTCTCTAAGCATTTGTCATTCATTAGAAAATTTGCCACCACAGCATATAGTACCCCAGGCTTCATTTCTGAGCCAATAAACAATATTAATTTACAGACAGCTGGACAAAACTCCAGGTATAACTTGTGTAACTAGCTATAACTATAGTTATAGTTACTAGTTATAGCTACTATAACTAGCTATATCTTTCTGCACCAGAATGTTGAATTGACGAGCGTCCCAAATAGAATTTACAGTACTTGGAATACAGGTGATACAGAAAAGGGAGCATATGGATGGATGGACACAGAAAATGAAAGTTTCTCACGTTTACGCCACTGTGTTTTGAATCTCCATATAAATGATACTGTGTCTGTGGCAGAGTGACAGGAGATTATGTACACAGAGGCTGTCCCTGGATGTGCACCTCGCCCACCCTTGACCGAATGGGGTTGAAAAGCCAGGACTCACTGAGAGGAATTCCATGAGCTCTCTCTGCAGGGGCATCTTCAGTTCCCCCTTGCTGAGCTGGAATCTGTCCCCTTCCTTGCAAGAGCACCAGTGGAAGATTCTAATCATGGTGTCCATGGCCGTCTCCAGCTGGGTGGGGGATGCTGGGGGCAGAATGGACCACTCCAGGGAAGGCCACCAAACTCAGGGACCTGTTCAAAATAAACAGGCAGGGCAACCCAGACCCTTTCACTAAAACAGAAGGGTGTTGCATGTCCAGACAACAAATACAGAGCCATAGTAAAACAGCTTAAAAATAAACAAAAAGAGGAAGAAAATACCGAACTTTGTACCTGTTCAGCCAAGGCACAGCTCTGTCAACAGGTGTTTACAATTAAATTATACACATTTATACAGAGGGTTCCACCTCCGAACACCTGTTCCCAGGAAGATGAAAATACCCGAGGCTAGAGATTCAAATGGCAGTGCCTCTGTGCCCTGTAATCACCAGAAGGAACAGGTGTGTGCTGCTGCTCCGAGGGCCGAGGGAAGGGCTGGTGCCTACTGTGCCCATTAGATGGCAGGCAGAGAGGGGGAACAGAAGCCTTCAGTGACCCCTCACTATAGGGAGTAGAAATGCAGTCAGTTGCTAGGAAGTTGGTGGCAGGAGCAGGGATACTGATATAAACCTGGAGACTGCTCAGCAAAGCCAATAGCAAGGTCAAGGGAATAAACTCAGAGCAGACTCGTTAAACTGACCCAATGGTTAGTTGTGCAGCTATAAAAATAAAAGAGCTCTGTGTGTTGATCTAGAAAGGCACAAAGTGGGACCCCAGCTGCATAAGAGATAGAAATAGAATGCACACGTGTATGTACTTGGCACTTGAACAAGAAGTCACTGAAAGGATACATAAGAAATAATAAAAGTGGTAGCTGTAAGGGGCAAGGGGGAAGAGGGTGGTAAAGAGTGGCTGGGAGGAAGAGTCCTTAATACACCCTTTTGACTGATTTTAAGGTCTTCAGTTATAGGACTGTATTGCCTAGTTACTGCATTGGAATCGATAAAGCCCAGAGCCTCTGGGTATGCAGGAATCCATGGGGTGGGTGTGTGTGTGTGTGGGTGGGTGGGGTGGGGGGGGATTTCCAAGTGAGAGAAATTCAACAAAAATGTCATTAGAAAAACCAAAGCCAGAAATTGACCTCTGTGCCTGTCCTCTCAGAACTGAGATTTAATTATATGAAAAGCAAACCAGTATCTCCTTTTTATTGCTTTTCGACAAGCCTGTTGGGATAGAGCCTCAGCTAGCCCATCCCCCTATCCTTCTTACCACCTGAACATTCCACCAAATGTTTCTACTTTAGTTTTTTTATTATTAAATTGATAATGCATATGGTATAATAATAGCAATAATATGATGAATACTCAAGAGTATGAAATAAAAATAAAATGCTCTCTCCACCATTCCCCACCATAATCCCCCTTGGTTAACACTTTCTGGTGAAAAGCACAGACTGCCTGGCTTCAACTCTCATCTCTGCCACTAGTTAGCTGTGTGATCTTGGGCTAGTCATTTACATTCTGTGTCTCACTCTCCCAATCTGTCAATATATGGGATAACAGTAGTATTTACCCAACAGAACAGATTAAATGAGTTAAAATATGAACACAGTAAGTGCTATGTAGATGTCAGCTATTATCCTAACAAGAAATATATATGCATATAATTTATGTAATTATATACATTTCATATGTATCTCTAAGCATACATATACATAAACGGAATCAACATGCGTGCACCTTGTTTTCCCTCCACTTAATGTATATCTCAGAAATCTTGCTGTATAAGCACATATAGATCTACCCCTTTCTTCATCAAAGGTTCATATTATTCCACTGGATGAATGTGCCTACAGAGTCAAGAAATATTTATCAGGCAATTATGTTATGCCAGGCCCTGGGTAAACAGACAGAAGAAACTTCCCCTTGGAGCAAATCTTGATGCTATTTTTATTGGGATGGTGTTAAATATATAGAATTATGTGCCCTGACTGGGAATTGAACCTACAACCTTTTGGTGTACAAGATGATACTCCAATCAACTGAGCCACCTGACTAAGGCTCCCCTCTCCAACTCTTAAGCATTGTTCCCCCTGGAGATTTCAGCTACTCCTAAGATTTTAATCACTCCCCAAAACATGTATTTTGGCCCAGATCTCTCTGCTAAGCTCCCTAATCACCTATCCAATTGTATGTGTGACCCATTTCTGAGTGTCCCACAAGCTTCTCAATTAGGACCAAAGCACATCACTCACTTCCACCCATTACCCAGATCCTGGCACTATTTTTAAATATCAGTTGAACTCATCCATTTCTCTCCATTCTTTACCACCTTGAGGATGTCATCAATTTTGGTCTCTACTGCTGGTCTCTCTGCTTTCTGTCTATTCCCAACATTCTGGTCTGCATCCCACTGTCAGAGTAGTTTGTATAAAACACAAATCAACACCCCCCACTCCTAAGCATTCAGAGGTATAACTATGCCTACAAACTGACCAAAATGTTGGGTTCTCTCATTCTTCTGCCTTCATTCTGGGCCCACTACCTGAAATGCCAATTCTGTTTACTCCTTAAGGCTCAGTTCATCTGTGTCCTCTTAGAAGTTCTCTTGCACTCTTCCCAACTCTCCAAACTCCAGCCCTGTCCTCTCTTATCCCTGGGAGCATCTCCTTATCTTTTTCCTTTTTTTTTTTTTTTTATCATTGCACTTATCACACATTCCTGTAATCACTATCGTTTTCTGCCCTGACACTTCCCTAACCAGACTTTGAATGAGTCCCTCGATGGCAGAACTGATGCCCTGGTTAGTCTATGCACTCCAGAACCGGAACACAGGACAAGGCATATGTTGGGACTCTTCGCTGATGGATGGAGTGATGAACAAATGATTTAGAGAGAGAAACTCTATGATCTCCAAAGAGTTGAGCTTTGCCTAGTTTAACTGTCTAAAGGATTATATGATAGCCTTCCAAATAAAACAATTGCTTCATCAAAGTGGGAGAGAGAGATGGATAGACACAGAGAAAAAATAGTCATTTTAAAGACTAATGTTTGAATGTGGAACTAAATATTATACAGTTAAGCTGCTGAAGTTACAAATGCATTAAAATGGGTCTTACAGAGTATGTGGGACTCAGCAGTATTATATTTAAATCATACGCAACCATAAATAAATTTGCTTGGAGAATTCAGTTAGCATGCAAAACTCTTAATAAAACAGATATTTTAAATTGAAATGTTGTATACATATGCACCCCTATGTTCATTGCAGCATTATTTACAATATTCAAGATGGGGAAGCAAACTAAGTGCTCATTAATTGATTAATAGATAAGAAGATGTGTTATTTATATATTTTGAAAAATAGGATATTACTCAGCCATAAAAAATAATTAAATCTTGCCATTTGTGATGATATGAATGGACATAGAAGGTGTTACTCTAAGTTAAATAAGTCAGACAAAGACAAATTCCATATGATCTCACATATATGTGGAACCTAAAAAACAAAAACAAACAAAACAAAGCAGAAACAGATTCATAGACAAGAGAACAAACTGGGTCCTTGCTAAAGGGGCGGGGGTGGAGAGAATGGGTGGAAAAGGTGAAGGGTGTTAGGAGATAGAAACTTAAAAGAGAGAGAGACACACAAATTGTCAGTTATAAAATAAATAACACAAGAAGGTAGTGAGGAGCATAGAGAATATAGTCAATAATGCTGCAATAAGTTTTCATGGGAGAGAAGACAAATGAAATTTCTGGTAGTGATCACTTCACAATGAACACAAATATCAAATCACTATATTGTACACCTGAAAATAATATAAAACAATTGTACATCAATAAAAACAAATTGTGAGGTTTACCATAAGTCTTAAGATAAATGGAAAAGTAATGATAAGGAAAGGATAAGGGAATAGTTGCAGATCAGGAACAGGATGAGGGTGAGGGTTAGGGTTGGGGATACAGTTAGGGTTAGGATTAGCTTTAGGGTGAGCATTAGACCCACCATAGGGTTAGGATTAGGATTAGGATTAGACCTAGGGCTAAGTCTAGTGGTAGGGAAAGGCTTAGTGTTAGTATTAAAGTTATGGTTAGAATTAGAACAACGGTTACCGATAGGACTAGAGTTAGACTTAGGATAGGTTTAGGGCTAGGGTTAGGTTTAGGTTTGGGGTTAGACCAAAAGTTAGTGTTTGGGCTAGCATTAGGCCAAGAGATAGAGAGATGGTTAGAGTTAGGATTAGACATGGGGTTAAGGTTATGCTGAGGGCTAGGGTTAGGTGGATTGCTAGGGTAAGGATTATACCAAGGGATAGGATTAGGTTGAGGGCTAGGGTTAGACAGATGGTTAGGGTTAGGACTAGCCGTAGGGATAAGGATATGTTGGGTTAGGATTAGGGAGTTGGTTAGGGTTAAGATTAGACCAGGGATGAGGGTTCCTTTCAGGGATAGGGATAGGAGGATACTTAAGGTTAGGATTAGACCTAGGGTTAGGGTTATGTTGAGGGTTAGGGTTAGAGAGAGGGTTCGGGTTAGGATTGGACCTAGGGTTAGGGTTATGTTGAAGGCTAGAGTAGAGAAATGATTAGGGTTAGTATTGGACCTAGGGAAAGGGTTATGTTGAGGGCTAGGGTTAGAGAGTCGGTTCGGGTGAGGGTTGGACCTAGGGTTAGGGTTATGTTGAGGGCTGGGTTAGAGAGACGATTAGGGTTAGGATTGGACCTAGGGTAAGGGTTATGTTGACGGCTAGGGTTAGAGAGACGGTTCGGGTTAGGATTGGACCTAGGGTTAGGGTTATATTGAGGGCTAGGGTTAGAGAGATGATTAGGGTTAGGATTGGACCTAGGGTTAGGGATATTTGAAGTCTAGGGTTAGAGAGATGGTTCGGGTTAGGATTGAACCTAGGGTTAGGTTAATTGAGGGCTAGGGATAGGGAGTCGGTTCGGGTTAGGATTGGACCTAGGGTTAGGGTTATGTTGAGGGCTAGGGTTAGAGAGACGATTAGGGTGAGGGTTGGACCTAGGGTTAGGGTTATGTTGAGGGCTAGGGTTAGAGAGGCGATTAGGTTTAGGATGGGGCCTAGGGTTAGGGTTATGTTGAGGGCTAGGGTTACAGAGACGATTCAGGATAGGATTGGATCTGGTGTTAGGGTTATGTTGAGACCTAGGGTCAGAGAGAACGTTTGGGTTAGGATTGGACCTAGGGTTAGGGTTATGTTGAGGGCTAGGCTTAGAGATCCGGTGAGGGTTATGATTGGACCTACGGTTAGGGTTATGTTGCGGGCTAGCTTAGAGATCAGGTTAGGGTTACGATTGGACCTAGGGTTAGGGTTATGTTGAGGGCTAGGGTGGGAGAGACGGTTAGGATTACGATTGGACCTAGGGTTAGGGTTATGTTGAGGGCTAGGGTTAGAGATCCGGTTAGGGTTACGATTGGACCTAGGGTTAGGGTTATGTTGAGGGCTAGGGTTAGAGATCCGGTTAGGGTTACGATTGGACCTAGGGTTAGGGTTATGTTGAGGGCTAGGGTTAGAGAGACGGTTAGGATTACGATTGGACCGAGGGTTAGGGTTATGTTGAGGGCTAGGCTTAGAGATCCGGTTAGGGTTACGATTGGACCTAGGGTTAGGGTTATGTTGAGGGCTAGGGTTAGTGAGACGGTTAGGGTTACGATTGGACCTAGGGTTAGGGTTATGTTGAGGGCTAGGGTTAGTGAGACGGTTAGGGTTACGATTGGACCTAGGGTTAGGGTTATGTTGAGGGCTAGGGATAGAGATCCGGTTAGGGATACGATTGGACCTAGGGTTAGGGTTATGTTGAGGGCTAGGGTTAGAGATCCCTTTAGGGTTACGATTGGACCTAGGGTTATGGTTATGTTGAGGGCTAGGGTTAGAGATCCGGTTAGGGTTACGATTGGACCTAGGGTTAGGGTTATGTTGAGGGCTAGGGTTAGAGATCCGGTTAGGGTTACGATTGGACCTAGGGTTAGGGTTATGTTGAGGGCTAGGGTTAGAGAGACAGTTAGGATTACGATTGGACCTAGGGTTAGGGTTATGTTGAGGGCTAGGGATAGAGATCCGGTTAGGGATACGATTGGACCTAGGGTTAGGGTTATGTTGAGGGCTAGGGTTAGAGATCCCTTTAGGGTTACGATTGGACCTAGGGTTATGGTTATGTTGAGGGCTAGGGTTAGAGATCCGGATAGGGTTACGATTGGACCTAGGGTTAGGGTTATGTTGAGGGCTAGGGTTAGAGATCCGGTTAGGGTTACGATTGGACCTAGGGTTAGGGTTATGTTGAGGGCTAGGGTTAGTGAGACGGTTAGGGTTACGATTGGACCGAGGGTTAGGGTTATGTTGAGGGCTAGGGTTAGTGAGACGGTTAGGGTTACGATTGGACCTAGGGTTAGGGTTATGTTGAGGGCTAGGGATAGAGATCCGGTTAGGGATACGATTGGACCTAGGGTTAGGGTTATGTTGAGGGCTAGGGTTAGAGATCCCTTTAGGGTTACGATTGGACCTAGGGTTATGGTTATGTTGAGGGCTAGGGTTAGAGATCCGGTTAGGGTTACGATTGGACCTAGGGTTAGGGTTATGTTGAGGGCTAGGGTTAGAGATCCGGTTAGGGTTACGATTGGACCTAGGGTTAGGGTTATGTTGAGGGCTAGGGTTAGAGATCCGGTTAGGGTTACGATTGGACCTAGGGTTAGGGTTATGTTGAGGGCTAGGCTTAGAGATCCGGTTAGGGTTACGATTGGACCTAGGGTTAGGGTTATGTTGAGGGCTAGGGTTAGTGAGACGGTTAGGGTTACGATTGGACCTAGGGTTAGGGTTATGTTGAGGGCTAGGGTTAGTGAGACGGTTAGGGTTACGATTGGACCTAGGGTTAGGGTTATGTTGAGGGCTAGGGATAGAGATCCAGTTAGGGATAAGATTGGACCTAGGGTTAGGGTTATGTTGAGGGCTAGGGTTAGAGATCCCTTTAGGGTTACGATTGGACCTAGGGTTATGGTTATGTTGAGGGCTAGGGTTAGAGATCCGGTTAGGGTTACGATTGGACCTAGGGTTAGGGTTATGTTGAGGGCTAGGGTTAGAGATCCGGTTAGGGTTACGATTGGACCTAGGGTTAGGGTTATGTTGAGGGCTAGGGTTAGAGATCCGGTTAGGGTTACGATTGGACCTAGGGTTAGGGTTATGTTAAGGGCTAGGGTTAGAGATCCCTTTAGGGTTACGATTGGACCTAGGGTTAGGGTTATGTTGAGGGCTAGGGTTAGAGATCCGGTTAGGGTTACGATTGGACCTAGGGTTAGGGTTATGTTGAGGGCTAGGGTTAGAGATCCGGTTAGGGTTACGATTGGACCTAGGGTTATGGTTATGTTGAGGGTTAGGGTTAGAGATCCGGTTAGGGTTACGATTGGACCTAGGGTTAGGGTTATGTTGAGGGCTAGGCTTAGAGATCCGGTTAGGATTACGATTGGACCTAGGGTTAGCGTTATGTTCAGGGCTAGGGTTAGTGAGACGGTTAGGGTTACGATTGGACCTAGGGTTAGGGTTATATTGAGGGCGAGGCTTAGAGATGCGGTTAGGGTTACGATTGGACCTAGGGTTAGGGTTATGTTGAGGGCTAGGGTTAGTGAGACGGTTAGGGTTACGATTGGACCTAGGGTTAGGGTTATGTTGAGGGCTAGGGTTAGAGATCCGGTTAGGGTTACGATTGGACCTAGGGTTAGGGTTATGTTGAGGGCTAGGGTTAGAGATCTGGTTAGGGTTACGATTGGACCTAGGGTTAGGGTTATGTTGAGGGCTAGGGTTAGAGATCCCGTTAGGGTTACGATTGGACCTAGGGTTAGGGTTATGTTGAGGGCTAGGGTTAGAGATCCGGTTAGGGTTACGATTGGACCTAGGGTTAGCGTTATGTTGAGGGCTAGGGTTAGAGATCCGGTTAGGGTTACTATTGGACCTAGGGTTAGGGTTATGTTGAGGGCTAGGGTTAGTGAAACGGTTAGGGTTACGATTGGACCTAGGGTTAGGGTTATGTTGAGGGCTAGTGTTAGTGAGACGGTTAGGGTTACGATTGGACCTAGGGTTAGGGTTATGTTGAGGGCTAGGGTTAGAGATCCGGTTAGGGTTACGATTGGACCTAGGGTTAGGGTTATGTTGAGGGCTAGGGTTAGTGAGACGGTTAGGGTTACGATTGGACCTAGGGTTAGGGTTATGTTGAGGGCTAGGGTTAGTGAGACGGTTAGGGTTACGATTGGACCTAGGGTTAGGGTTATGTTGAAGGCTAGGGTTAGAGATCCGGTTAGGGTTACGATTGGACCTAGGGTTAGGGTTATGTTGAGGGCTAGGGTTAGAGATCCGGTTAGGGTTACGATTGGACCTAGGGTTAGGGTTATGTTGAGGGCTAGGGTTAGAGAACCGGTTAGGGTTACGATTGGACCTAGGGTTAGGGTTATGTTGAGGGCTAGGGTTAGAGATCCGGTTAGGGTTACGATTGGACCTAGGGTTAGGGTTATGTTGAGGGCTATGGTTAGAGATCCGGTTAGGGTTACGATTGGATCTAGGGTTAGGTTTATGTGGAGGGCTGGGGTTAGAGATCCGGTTAGGGTTACGATTGGACCTAGGGTTAGGGTTATGTTGAGGGCTAGGTTTGGAGATCCGGTTAGGGTTACGATTGGACCTAGGGTTAGGGTTATGTTGAGGGCTGGTGTTGGAGATCCGGTTAGGGTTACGATTGGACCTAGGGTTAGGGTTATGTTGAGGGCTAGGGTCAGGGATCCGGTTAGGGTTACGATTGGACCTAGGTTTAGGGTTCTGTTGAGGGCTAGGGTTAGAGATCCGGTTAGGGTTACGATTGGACCTAGGGTTAGGGTTATGTTGAGGGCTGGTGTTGGAGGTCCGGTTAGGGTTACGATTGGACCTAGGGTTAGGGTTATGTTGAGGGCTGGTGTTGGAGATCCGGTTAGGGTTACGATTGGACCTAGGGTTAGGGTTATGTTGAGGGCTAGGGTCAGAGATCCGGTTAGGGTTACGATTGGACCTAGGGTTAGGGTTATGTTGAGGGCTGGTGTTGGAGGTCCGGTTAGGGTTACGATTGGACCTAGGGTTAGGGTTATGTTGAGGGCTAGGGTTAGAGATCCGGTTAGGGTTACGATTGGACCTAGGGTTAGGGTTATGTTGAGGGCTAGGCTTAGAGATCCGGTTTGGGTTACGATTGGACCTAGGGTTAGGGTTATGTTGAGGGCTAGGGTTAGTGAGACGGTTAGGGTTACGATTGGACCTAGGGTTAGGGTTATGATGAGGGATAGGGTTAGTGAGACGGTTAGGGTTACGATTGGACCTAGGGTTAGGGTTATGTTGAGGGCTAGGGTTAGAGATCCGGTTAGGGTTACGATTGGACCTAGGGTTAGGGTTATGTTGAGGGCTAGGGTTAGAGATCCGGTTAGGGTTACTATTGGACCTAGGGTTAGGGTTAAGTTGTGGGCTAGGGTTAGTGAGACGGTTAGGGTTACGATTGGACCTAGGGTTAGGGTTATGTTGAGGGCTAGTGTTAGTGAGACGGTTAGGGTTACTATTGGACCTAGGGTTATGGTTATGTTGAGGGCTAGGGTTAGAGATCCGGTTAGGGTTACGATTGGACCTAGGGTTAGGGTTATGTTGAGGGCTAGGGTTAGTGAGACGGTTAGGGTTACGATTGGACCTAGGGTTAGGGTTATGTTGAGGGCTAGGGTTAGAGATCCGGTTAGGGTTACGATTGGACCTAGGGTTAGGGTTATGTTGAGGGCTAGGGTTAGAGATCCGGTTAGGGTTACGATTGGACCTAGGGTTAGGGTTATGTTGAGGGCTAGGGTTAGAGATCCGGTTAGGGTTACGATTGGACCTAGGGTTAGGGTTATGTTGAGGGCTAGGGTTAGAGATCCGGTTAGGGTTACGATTGGACCTAGGATTAGGGTTATGTTGAGGGCTAGGGTTAGAGAACCGGTTAGGGTTACGATTGGACCTAGGGTTAGGGTTATGTTGAGGGCTAGGGTTAGAGATCCGGTTAGGGTTACGATTGGACCTAGGGTTAGGGTTATGTTGAGGGCTATGGTTAGAGATCCGGTTAGGGTTACGATTGGATCTAGGGTTAGGTTTATGTGGAGGGCTGGGGTTAGAGATCCGGTTAGGGTTACGATTGGACCTAGGGTTAGGGTTATGTTGAGGGCTAGGTTTGGAGATCCGGTTAGGGTTAGGATTGGACCTAGGGTTAGGGTTATGTTGAGGGCTGGTGTTGGAGATCCGGTTAGGGTTACGATTGGACCTAGGGTTAGGGTTATGTTGAGGGCTAGGGTCAGGGATCCGGTTAGGGTTACGATTGGACCTAGGTTTAGGGTTCTGTTGAGGGCTAGGGTTAGAGATCCGGTTAGGGTTACGATTGGACCTAGGGTTAGGGTTATGTTGAGGGCTGGTGTTGGAGGTCCAGTTAGGGTTACGATTGGACCTAGGGTTAGGGTTATGTTGAGGGCTGGTGTTGGAGATCCGGTTAGGGTTACGATTGGACCTAGGGTTAGGGTTATGTTGAGGGCTAGGGTCAGAGATCCGGTTAGGGTTACGATTGGACCTAGGGTTAGGGTTATGTTGAGGGCTGGTGTTGGAGGTCCGGTTAGGGTTACGATTGGACCTAGGGTTAGGGTTATGTTGAGGGATAGGGTTAGAGATCCGTTTAGGGTTACGATTGGACCTAGGGTTAGGGTTCTGTTGAGGGCTAGGGTTAGAGATCCGGTTAGGGTTACGATTGGACCTAGGGTTAGGGTTATGTTGAGGGCTGGTGTTGGAGGTCCGGTTAGGGTTACGATTGGACCTAGGGTTAGGGTTATGTTGAGGGCTAGGGTTAGAGATCCGGTTAGGGTTACGATTGGACCTAGGGTTAGGGTTATGTTGAGGGCTAGGCTTAGAGATCCGGTTTGGGTTACGATTGGACCTAGGGTTAGGGTTATGTTGAGGGCTAGGGTTAGTGAGACGGTTAGAGTTACGATTGGACCTAGGGTTAGGGTTATGATGAGGGATAGGGTTAGTGAGACGGTTAGGGTTACGATTGGACCTAGGGTTAGGGTTATGTTGAGGGCTAGGGTTAGAGATCCGGTTAGGGTTACGATTGGACCTAGGGTTAGGGTTATGTTGAGGGCTAGGGTTAGAGATCCGGTTAGGGTTACTATTGGACCAAGGGTTAGGGTTAAGTTGTGGGCTAGGGTTAGAGATCCGGTTAGGGTTACGATTGGACCTAGGGTTAGGGTTATGTTGAGGGCTGGTGTTGGAGGTCCAGTTAGGGTTACGATTGGACCTAGGGTTAGGGTTATGTTGAGGGCTGGTGTTGGAGATCCGGTTAGGGTTACGATTGGACCTAGGGTTAGGGTTATGTTGAGGGCTAGGGTCAGAGATCCGGTTAGGGTTACGATTGGACCTAGGGTTAGGGTTATGTTGAGGGCTGGTGTTGGAGGTCCGGTTAGGGTTACGATTGGACCTAGGGTTAGGGTTATGTTGAGGGATAGGGTTAGAGATCCGTTTAGGGTTACGATTGGACCTAGGGTTAGGGTTCTGTTGAGGGCTAGGGTTAGAGATCCGGTTAGGGTTACGATTGGACCTAGGGTTAGGGTTATGTTGAGGGCTGGTGTTGGAGGTCCGGTTAGGGTTACGATTGGACCTAGGGTTAGGGTTATGTTGAGGGCTAGGGTTAGAGATCCGGTTAGGGTTACGATTGGACCTAGGGTTAGGGTTATGTTGAGGGCTAGGCTTAGAGATCCGGTTTGGGTTACGATTGGACCTAGGGTTAGGGTTATGTTGAGGGCTAGGGTTAGTGAGACGGTTAGAGTTACGATTGGACCTAGGGTTAGGGTTATGATGAGGGATAGGGTTAGTGAGACGGTTAGGGTTACGATTGGACCTAGGGTTAGGGTTATGTTGAGGGCTAGGGTTAGAGATCCGGTTAGGGTTACGATTGGACCTAGGGTTAGGGTTATGTTGAGGGCTAGGGTTAGAGATCCGGTTAGGGTTACTATTGGACCAAGGGTTAGGGTTAAGTTGTGGGCTAGGGTTAGTGAGACGGTTAGGGTTACGATTGGACCTAGGGTTAGGGTTATGGTGAGGGCTAGTGTTAGTGAGACGGTTAGGGTTACGATTGGACCTAGGGTTAGGGTTATGTTGAGGGCTAGGGTTAGAGATCCGGTTAGGGTTACGATTGGACCTAGGGTTAGGGTTATGTTGAGGGCTAGGGTTAGTGAGACGGTTAGGGTTACGATTGGACCTAGGGTTAGGGTTATGTTGAGGGCTAGGGTTAGTGAGACGGTTAGGGTTACGATTGGACCTAGGGTTAGGGTTATGTTGAGGGCTAGGGTTAGAGATCCGGTTAGGGTTACAATTGGACCTAGGGTTAGGGTTATGTTGAGGGCTAGGGTTAGAGATCCGGTTAGGGTTACGATTGGACCTAGGGTTAGGGTTATGTTGAGGTCTAGGCTTAGAGATCCGGTTAGGGTTACGATTGGACCTAGTGTTAGGGTTATGTTGAGGGCTAGGGTTAGAGATCCGGTTAGGGTTACGATTGGACCTAGGGTTAGGGTTATGTTGAGGGCTAGGGTTAGAGATCCGGTTAGGGTTACGATTGGACCTAGGGTTAGCGTTATGTTGAGGGCTGAGGTTAGAGATCCCATTAGGGTTACGATTGGACCTAGGGTTAGGGTTATGTTGACGGCTAGGGTTAGAGATCCGGTTAGGGTTACGATTGGACCTAGGGTTAGGGTTATGTTGAGGGCTAGGGTTAGAGATCGGGTTAGGGTTACGAATGGACCTAGGGTTAGGGTTATGTTGAGGGCTAGGGTTAGAGATCCGGTTAGGGTTACGATTGGACCTAGGGTTAGGGTTATGTTGAGGGCTAGGGTTAGAGATCCGGTTAGGGTTACGATTGTACCTAGGGTTAGGGTTATGTTAAGGGCTACGGTTAGAGATCCGGTTAGGGTTACGATTGGACCTAGGGTTAGGGTTATGTTGAGGGCTAGGGTTAGATATCCGGTTAGGGTTACGATTGGACCTAGGGTTAGCGTTATGTTGAGGGCTAGGGTTAGAGATCCGGTTAGGGTTACTATTGGACCTAGGGTTAGGGTTAAGTTGAGGGCTAGGGTTAGTGAGACGGTTAGGGTTACGATTGGACCTAGGGTTAGGGTTATGTTGAGGGCTAGTGTTAGTGAGACGGTTAGGGTTACGAATGGACCTAGGGTTAGGGTTATGTTGAGGGCTAGGGTTAGTGAGACGGTTAGGGTTACGATTGGACCTAGGGTTAGGGTTATGTTGAGGGCTAGGGTTAGTGAGACGGTTAGGGTTACGATTGGACCTAGGGTTAGGGTTATGTTGAGGGCTAGGGTTAGTGAGACGGTTAGGGTTACGATTGGACCTAGGGTTAGGGTTATGTTGAGGGCTAGGGTTAGAGATCCGGTTAGGGTTACGATTGGACCTAGGGTTAGGGTTATGTTGAGGGCTAGGGTTAGAGATCCGGTTAGGGTTACGATTGGACCTAGGGTTAGGGTTATGTTGAGGGCTAGGGTTAGAGATCCGGTTAGGGTTACGATTGGACCTAGGGTTAGGGTTATGTTGAGGGCTAGGGTTAGAGATCCTGTTAGGGTTACGATTGGACCTAGGGTTAGGGTTATGTTGAGGGCTAGGGTTTGAGATCCGGTTAGGGTTACGATTGGACCTAGGGTTAGGGTTATGTTGAGGGCTAGGGTTAGAGATCCGGTTAGGGTTACGATTGGACCTAGGGTTAGGGTTATGTTGAGGGCTAGGGTTAGAGATCCGGTTAGGGTTACGATTGGACCTAGGGTTAGGGTTATGTTGAGGGCTAGGGTTAGAGATCCGGTTAGGGTTACGATTGGACCTAGGGTTAGGGTTATGTTGAGGGCTGGGTTAGAGATCCGGTTAGGGTTACGATTATACCTAGGGTTAGGGTTATGTTGAGGGCTAGGGTTAGAGATCCGGTTAGGGTTACGATTGGACCTAGGGTTAGGGTTATGTTGAGGGCTAGGGTTAGTGAGACGGTTAGGGTTACGATTGGACCTAGGGTTAGGGTTATGTTGAGGGCTAGGGTTAGTGAGACGGTTAGGGTTACGATTGGACCTAGGGTTAGGGTTATGTTGAGGGCTGGGTTAGAGATCCGGTTAGGGTTACGATTATAGCTAGGGTTAGGGTTATGTTGAGGGCTAGGGTTAGAGATCCGGTTAGGGTTACGATTGGACCTAGGGTTAGGGTTATGTTGAGGGCTAGGGTTAGTGAGACGGTTAGGGTTACGATTGGACCTAGGGTTAGGGTTATGTTGAGGGCTAGGTTTAGAGATCCGGTTAGGGTTACGATTGGACCTAGGGTTAGGGTTATGTTGAGGACTAGGGTTAGAGATCCGGTTAGGGTTACGATTGGACCTAGGGTTAGGGTTATGTTGAGGGCTAGGGTTAGAGATCCGGTTACGGTTACGATTGGATCTAAGGTTAGGGTTATGTTGAGGGCTAGGGTTAGAGATCCGGTTAGGGTTACGATTGGACCTAGGGTTAGGGTTATGTTGAGGGCTAGGGTTAGAGATCCGGTTAGGGTTACGATTGGACCTAGGGTTAGGGTTATGTTGAGGGCTGGGTTAGAGATCCGGTTAGGGTTACGATTATACCTAGGGTTAGGGTTATGTTGAGGGCTAGGGTTAGAGATCCGGTTAGGGTTACGATTGGACCTAGGGTTAGGGTTATGTTGAGGGCTAGGGTTAGTGAGACGGTTAGGGTTACGATTGGACCTAGGGTTAGGGTTATGTTGAGGGCTAGGGTTAGTGAGACGGTTAGGGTTACGATTGGACCTAGGGTTAGGGTTATGTTGAGGGCTAGGGTTAGAGATCCGGTTAGGGTTACGATTGGACCTAGGGTTAGGGTTATGTTGAGGGCTAGGGTTAGAGATCCGGTTAGGGTTACGATTGGACCTAGGGTTAGCGTTATGTTGAGGGCTGAGGTTAGAGATCCCGTTAGGGTTACGATTGGACCTAGGGTTAGGGTTATGTTGAGGGCTAGGGTTAGTGAGACGGTTAGGGTTACGATTGGACCTAGGGTTAGGGTTATGTTGAGGGCTAGGGTTAGTGAGACGGTTAGGGTTACGATTGGACCTAGGGTTAGGGTTATGTTGAGGGCTAGGGTTAGAGATCCGGTTAGGGTTACGATTGCACCTAGGGTTAGGGTAATGTTGAGGGCTGGTGTTGGAGATCCGGTTAGGGTTACGATTGGACCTAGGGTTAGGGATATGTTGAGGGCTAGGGTTAGAGATCCGGTTAGGGTTACGATTGCACCTAGGGTTAGGGTTATGTTGAGGGCTAGGGTTAGAGATCCGGTTAGGGTTACGATTGGACCTAGGGTTAGGGTTATGTTGAGGGCTAGGGTTAGAGATCCGGTTAGGGTTACGATTGGACCTAGGGTTAGGGTTATGTTGAGGGCTAGGGTTGGAGATCCGTTTAGGGTTACGATTGGACCTAGGGTTAGGGTTATGTTGAGAGCTGGTGTTGGAGATCCGGTTAGGGTTACGATTGGACCTAGGGTTAGGGTTATGTTGAGGGCTAGGGTTAGAGATCCGTTTAGGGTTACGATTGGACCTAGGGTTAGGGTTATGTTGAGGGCTAGGGTTAGAGATCCGGTTAGGGTTACGATTGGACCTAGGGTTAGGGTTATGTTGAGGGCTAGGGTTAGAGATCCGGTTAGGGTTACGATTGGACCTAGGGTTAGGGTTATGTTGAGGGCTAGGGTTAGAGATCCGGTTAGGGTTACGATTGGACCTAGGGTTAGGGTTATGTTGAGGACTAGGGTTAGAGATCCGGTTAGGGTTACGATTGGACCTAGGGTTACGGTTATGTTGAGGGCTAGGGTTAGAGATCCGGTTAGGGTTACGATTGGATCTAAGGTTAGGGTTATGTTGAGGGCTAGGGTTAGAGATCCGGTTAGGGTTACGATTGGACCTAGGGTTAGGGTTATGTTGAGGGCTAGGGTTAGAGATCCGGTTAGGGTTACGATTGGACCTAGGGTTAGGGTTATGTTGAGGGCTGGGTTAGAGATCCGGTTAGGGTTACGATTATACCTAGGGTTAGGGTTATGTTGAGGGCTAGGGCTAAGATCCGGTTAGGGTTACAATTGGACCTAGGGTTAGGGTTATGTTGAGGGCTAGGGTTAGAGATCCGGTTAGGGTTACGATTGGACCTAGGGTTAGGGTTATGTTGAGGGCTAGGGTTAGAGATCCGGTTAGGGTTACGATTGGACCCAGGGTTAGGGTTATGTTGAGGGCTAGGGTTAGAGATCCGGTTAGGGTTACGATTGGACCTAGGGTTAGGGTTATGTTGAGGGCTAGGGTTGGAGATCCGGTTAGGGTTACGATTGGACCTAGGGTTAGGGTTATTTTGAGGGCTAGGGTTGGAGATCCGTTTAGGGTTACGATTGGACCTAGGGTTAGGGTTATGTTGAGGGCTAGGGTTAGAGATCCGGTTAGGGTTACGATTGGACCTAGGGTTAGGGTTATGTTGAGGGCTAGGGTTAGAGATCCGGTTAGGGTTACGATTGGACCTAGGGTTAGGGTTATGTTGAGGGCTAGGGTTAGAGATCCGGTTAGGGTTACGATTGGACCTAGGGTTAGGGTTATGTTGAGGGCTAGGGTTAGAGAACCGGTTAGGGTTACGATTGGACCTAGGGTTAGGGTTATGTTGAGGGCTAGGGTTAGAGATCCGGTTAGGGTTACGATTGGACCTAGGGTTAAGGTTATGTTGAGGGCTAGGGTTAGAGAACCGGTTAGGGTTACGATTGGACCTAGGGTTAGGGTTATGTTGAGGGCTAGGGTTAGAGATCCGGTTAGGGTTACGATTGGACCTAGGGTTAGGGTTATGTTGAGGGCTAGGGTTAGAGATCCGGTTAGGGTTACGATTGGACCTAGGGTTAGGGTTATGTTGAGGGCTAGGGTTAGAGATCCGGTTAGGGTTACGATTGGACCTAGGGTTAGGGTTATGTTGAGGGCTAGGGTTAGAGATCCGGTAAGGGTTACGATTGGACCTAGGGTTAGGGTTATGTTGAGGGCTAGGGTTAGAGAACCGGTTAGGGTTACGATTGGACCTAGGGTTAGGGTTATGTTGAGGGCTAGGGTTAGAGATTCGGTTAGGGTTACGATTGGACCTAGATTTAGGGTTATGTTGAGGGCTGGTGTTGGAGGTCCGGTTAGGGTTACGATTGGACCTAGGGTTAGGGTTATGTTGAGGGCTAGGGTTAGAGATCCGGTTAGGGTTACGATTGGACCTAGGGTTAGGGTTATGTTGAGGGCTAGGGTTAGAGATCCGGTTAGGGTCACGATTGGACCTAGGGTTAGGGTTATGTTGAGGGCTAGGGTTGGAGATCCGTTTAGGGTTACGATTGGACCTAGGGTTAGGGTTATGTTGAGGGCTAGGGTTAGAGATCCGGTTAGGGTTACGATTGGACCTAGGGTTAGGGTTATGTTGAGGGCTAGGGTTAGAGATCCGGTTAGGGTTACGATTGGACCTAGGTTTAGGGTTATGTTGAGGGCTAGGGTTAGAGATCCGGTTAGGGTTACGATTGGACCTAGGGTTAGGGTTATGTTGAGGGCTAGGGTTAGAGAACCGGTTAGGGTTACGATTGGACCTAGGGTTAGGGTTATGTTGAGGGCTAGGGTTAGAGATCCGGTTAGGGTTACGATTGGACCTAGGGTTAGGGTTATGTTGAGGGCTAGGGTTAGAGAACCGGTTAGGGTTACGATTGGACCTAGGGTTAGGGTTATGTTGAGGGCTAGGGTTAGAGAACCGGTTAGGGTTACGATTGGACCTAGGGTTAGGGTTATGTTGAGGGCTAGGGTTAGAGATCCGGTTAGGGTTACGATTGGACCTAGGGTTAGGGTTATGTTGAGGGCTAGGGTTAGAGATCCGGTTAGGGTTACGATTGGACCTAGGGTTAGGGTTATGTTGAGGTCTAGGGTTAGAGAGACGGTTAGGGTTACGATTGGACCTAGGGTTAGGGTTATGTTGAGGGCTAGGGTTAGAGATCCGGTTAGGGTTACGATTGGACCTAGGGTTAGGGTTATGTTGAGGGCTAGGGTTAGAATTCCGGTTAGGGTTACGATTGGACCTAGGGTTAGGGTTATGTTGAGGGCTAGGGTTAGAGATCCGGTTAGGGTTACGATTGGACCTAGGGTTAGGGTTATGTTGAGGGCTAGGGTTAGAGATCCGGTTAGGGTTACGATTGGACCTAGGGTTAGGGTTATGTTGAGGGCTAGGGTTAGAGATCCGGTTAGGGTTACGATTGGACCTAGGGTTAGGGTTATGTTGAGGGCTAGGGTTAGAGATCCGGTTAGGGTTACGATTGGACCTAGGGTTAGGGTTATGTTGAGGGCTAGGGTTAGAGATCCGGTTAGGGTTACGATTGGACCTAGGGTTAGGGTTATGTTGAGGGCTAGTGTTAGAGATCCGGTTAGGGTTACGATTGGACCTAGGGTTAGGGATATGTTGAGGGCTAGGGTTAGAGATCCGGTAAGGGTTACGATTGGACCTAGATTTAGGGTTATGTTGAGGGCTGGTGTTGGAGGTCCGGTTAGGGTTACGATTGGACCTAGGGTTAGGGTTATGTTGAGGGCTAGGGTTAGAGATCCGGTTAGGGTTACGATTGGACCTAGGGTTAGGGTTATGTTGAGGGCTAGGGTTAGAGATCCGGTTAGGGTTACGATTGGACCTAGGGTTAGGGTTATGTTGAGGGCTAGGGTTAGAGATCCGGTTAGGGTTACGATTGGACCTAGGGTTAGGGTTATGTTGAGGGCTAGGGTTAGAGATCCGGTTAGGGTTACGATTGGACCTAGGGTTAGGGTTATGTTGAGGGTTAGGGTTAGAGATCCGGTTAGGGTTACGATTGGACCTAGGGTTAGGGTTATGTTGAGGGCTAGGGTTAGAGAACCGGTTAGGGTTACAATTGGACCTAGGGTTAGGGTTATGTTGAGGGCTAGGGTTAGAGATCCGGTTAGGGTTACGATTGGACCTAGGGTTAGGGTTATGTTGAGGGCTAGGGTTAGAGATCCGGTTAGGGTTACGATTGGACCTAGGGTTAGGGTTATGTTGAGGGCTAGGGTTAGAGATCCGGTTAGTGTTACGATTGGACCTAGGGTTAGGGTTATGTTGAGGGCTAGGGTTAGAGATCCGGTTAGGCTTACGATTGGATCTAGGGTTAGGGTTATGTTGAGGGCTAGTGTTAGAGATCCGGTTAGGGTTACGATTGGACCTAGGGTTAGGGTTATGTTGAGGGCTAGGGTTAGAGATCCGGTTAGTGTTAGGATTGGACCTAGCGTTAGGGTTATGTTGAGGGCTAGGGTTAGAGATCCGGTTAGGGTTACGATTGGACCTAGGGTTAGGGTTCTGTTGAGGGCTAGGGTTAGAGATCCGGTTAGGGTTACGATTGGACCTAGGGTTAGGGTTATGTTGAGGGCTAGGGTTAGAGATCCGGTTAGGGTTAGGATTGGACCTAGGGTTAGGGTTATGTTGAGGGCTAGGGTTAGAGATCCGGTTAGGGTTACGATTGGACCTAGGGTTAGGGTTATGTTGAGGGCTATGGTTAGAGATCGGTTAGGGTTACGATTGGACCTAGGGTTAGGGTTATGTTGAGGGCTAGGGTTAGAGATCCGGTTAGGGTTACGATTGGACCTAGGGTTAGGGTTATGTTGAGGGCTAGGGTTAGAGATCCGGTTAGGGTTAAGATTGGACCTAGGGTTAGGGTTATGTTGAGGGCTAGGGTTAGAGATCCGGTTAGGGTTACGATTGGACCTAGGGTTAGGGTTATGTTGAGGGCTAGGGTTAGAGATCCGGTTAGGGTTACGATTGGACCTAGGGTTAGGGTTATGTTGAGGGCTGGTGTTGGAGATCCGGTTAGGGTTACGATTGGACCTAGGGTTAGGGATATGTTGAGGGCTAGGGTTAGAGATCCGGTTAGGGTTACGATTGGACCTAGATTTAGGGTTATGTTGAGGGCTGGTGTTGGAGGTCCGGTTAGGGTTACGATTGGACCTAGGGTTAGGGTTATGTTGAGGGCTAGGGTTAGAGATCCGGTTAGGGTTACGATTGGACCTAGGGTTAGGGTTATGTTGAGGGCTAGGGTTAGAGATCCGGTTAGGGTTACGATTGGACCTAGGGTTAGGGTTATGTTGAGGGCTAGGGTTAGAGATCCGGTCAGGGTTACGATTGGACCTAGGGTTAGGGTTATGTTGAGGGCTAGGGTTAGAGATCCGGTTAGGGTTACGATTGGACCTAGGGTTAGGGTTATGTTGAGGGCTAGGGTTAGAGATCCGGTTAGGGTTACGATTGGACCTAGGGTTAGGGTTATGTTGAGGGCTAGGGTTAGAGAACCGGTTAGGGTTACGATTGGACCTAGGGTTAGGGTTATGTTGAGGGCTAGGGTTAGAGATCCGGTTAGGGTTACGATTGGACCTAGGGTTAGGATTATGTTGAGGGCTAGGGTTAGAGATCCGGTTAGGGTTACGATTGGATCTAGGGTTAGGTTTATGTGGAGGGCTGGGGTTAGAGATCCCGTTAGGGTTACGATTGGACCTAGGGTTAGGGTTCTGTTGCGGGCTAGGGTTAGAGATCCGGTTAGGGTTACGATTGGACCTAGGGTTAGGGTTATGTTGAGGGCTGGTGTTGGAGGTCCGGTTAGGGTTACGATTGGACCTAGGGTTAGGGTTATGTTGAGGGCTGGTGTTGGAGATCCGGTTAGGGTTACGATTGGACCTAGGGTTAGGGTTATGTTGAGGGCTAGGGTCAGAGATCCGGTTAGGGTTACGATTGGACCTAGGGTTAGGGTTCTGTTGAGGGCTAGGGTTAGAGATCCGGTTAGGGTTACGATTGGACCTAGGGTTAGGGTTATCTTGAGGGCTGGTGTTGGAGATCCGGTTAGGGTTACGATTGGACCTAGGGTTAGGGTTATGTTGAGGGCTAGGGTCAGAGATCCGGTTAGGGTTACGATTGGACCTAGGGTTAGGGTTCTGTTGAGGGCTAGGGTTAGAGATCCGGTTAGGGTTACGATTGGACCTAGGGTTAGGGTTATGTTGAGGGCTGGTGTTGGAGGTCCGGTTAGCGTTACGATTGGACCTAGGGTTAGGGTTATGTTGAGGGTTGGTGTTGGAAATCCGGTTAGGGTTACGATTGGACCTAGGGTTAGGGTTATGTTGAGGGCTAGGGTCAGAGATCCGGTTAGGGTTACGATTGGACCTAGGGTTAGGGTTCTGTTGAGGGCTAGGGTTAGAGATCCGGTTAGGGTTACGATTGGACCTAGGGTTAGGGTTATGTTGAGGGCTGGTGGTGGAGGTCCGGTTAGGGTTACGATTGGACCTAGGGTTAGGGTTATGTTGAGGGCTAGGGTTAGAGATCCGGTTAGGGTTACGATTGGACCTAGGGTTAGGGTTCTGTTGAGGGCTAGGGTTAGAGATCCGGTTAGGGTTACGATTGGACCTAGGGTTAGGGTTATGTTGAGGCCTGGGTTAGAGATCCGGTTAGGGTTACGATTGGACCTAGGGTTAGGGTTATGTTGAGGGCTAGGGTTAGAGATCCGGTTAGGGTTACGATTGGACCTAGGGTTAGGGTTATGTTGAGGGCTAGGGTTAGAGAGACGGTTAGGGTTACGATTGGACCTAGGGTTAGGGTTATGTTGAGGGCTAGGGTTAGAGATCCGGTTAGGGTTACGATTGGACCTAGGGTTAGGGTTATGTTGAGGGCTAGGGTTAGAATTCCGGTTAGGGTTACGATTGGACCTAGGGTTAGGGTTATGTTGAGGGCTAGGGTTAGAGATCCGGTTAGGGTTACGATTGGACCTAGGGTTAGGGTTATGTTGAGGGCTAGGGTTAGAATTCCGGTTAGGGTTACGATTGGACCTAGGGTTAGGGTTATGTTGAGGGCTAGGGTTAGAGATCCGGTTAGGGTTACGATTGGACCTAGGGTTAGGGTTATGTTGAGGGCTAGGGTTAGAGATCCGGTTAGGGTTACGATTGGACCTAGGGTTAGGGTTATGTTGAGGGCTAGGGTTAGAGATCCGGTTAGGGTTACGATTGGACCTAGGGTTAGGGTTATGTTGAGGGCTAGGGTTAGAGATCCGGTTAGGGTTACGATTGGACCTAGGGTTAGGGTTATGTTGAGGGCTAGGGTTAGAGATCCGGTTAGGGTTACGATTGGACCTAGGGTTAGGGTTATGTTGAGGGCTAGTGTTAGAGATCCGGTTAGGGTTACGATTGGACCTAGGGTTAGGGATATGTTGAGGGCTAGGGTTAGAGATCCGATTAGGGTTACGATTGGACCTAGATTTAGGGTTATGTTGAGGGCTGGTGTTGGAGGTCCGGTTAGGGTTACGATTGGACCTAGGGTTAGGGTTATGTTGAGGGCTAGGGTTAGAGATCCGGTTAGGGTTACGATTGGACCTAGGGTTAGGGTTATGTTGAGGGCTAGGGTTAGAGATCCGGTTAGGGTTACGATTGGACCTAGGGTTAGGGTTATGTTGAGGGCTAGGGTTAGAGATCCGGTTAGGGTTACGATTGGACCTAGGGTTAGGGTTATGTTGAGGGCTAGGGTTAGAGATCCGGTTAGGGTTACGATTGGACCTAGGGTTAGGGTTATGTTGAGGGCTAGGGTTAGAGATCCGGTTAGGGTTACGATTGGACCTAGGGTTAGGGTTATGTTGAGGGCTAGGGTTAGAGAACCGGTTAGGGTTACAATTGGACCTAGGGTTAGGGTTATGTTGAGGGCTAGGGTTAGAGATCCGGTTAGGGTTACGATTGGACCTAGGGTTAGGGTTATGTTGAGGGCTAGGGTTAGAGATCCGGTTAGGGTTACGATTGGACCTAGGGTTAGGGTTATGTTGAGGGCTAGGGTTAGAGATCCGGTTAGTGTTACGATTGGACCTAGGGTTAGGGTTATGTTGAGGGCTAGGGTTAGAGATCCGGTTAGGCTTACGATTGGACCTAGGGTTAGGGTTATGTTGAGGGCTAGTGTTAGAGATCCGGTTAGGGTTACGATTGGACCTAGGGTTAGGGTTATGTTGAGGGCTAGGGTTAGAGATCCGGTTAGTGTTAGGATTGGACCTAGCGTTAGGGTTATGTTGAGGGCTAGGGTTAGAGATCCGGTTAGGGTTACGATTGGACCTAGGGTTAGGGTTCTGTTGAGGGCTAGGGTTAGAGATCCGGTTAGGGTTACGATTGGACCTAGGGTTAGGGTTATGTTGAGGGCTAGGGTTAGAGATCCGGTTAGGGTTAGGATTGGACCTAGGGTTAGGGTTATGTTGAGGGCTAGGGTTAGAGATCCGGTTAGGGTTACGATTGGACCTAGGGTTAGGGTTATGTTGAGGGCTATGGTTAGAGATCGGTTAGGGTTACGATTGGACCTAGGGTTAGGGTTATGTTGAGGGCTAGGGTTAGAGATCCGGTTAGGGTTACGATTGGACCTAGGGTTAGGGTTATGTTGAGGGCTAGGGTTAGAGATCCGGTTAGGGTTAAGATTGGACCTAGGGTTAGGGTTATGTTGAGGGCTAGGGTTAGAGATCCGGTTAGGGTTACGATTGGACCTAGGGTTAGGGTTATGTTGAGGGCTAGGGTTAGAGATCCGGTTAGGGTTACGATTGGACCTAGGGTTAGGGTTATGTTGAGGGCTGGTGTTGGAGATCCGGTTAGGGTTACGATTGGACCTAGGGTTAGGGATATGTTGAGGGCTAGGGTTAGAGATCCGGTTAGGGTTACGATTGGACCTAGATTTAGGGTTATGTTGAGGGCTGGTGTTGGAGGTCCGGTTAGGGTTACGATTGGACCTAGGGTTAGGGTGATGTTGAGGGCTAGGGTTAGAGATCCGGTTAGGGTTACGATTGGACCTAGGGTTAGGGTTATGTTGAGGGCTAGGGTTAGAGATCCGGTTAGGGTTACGATTGGACCTAGGGTTAGGTTTATGTTGAGGGCTAGGGTTAGAGATGCGGTTAGGGTTACGATTGGACCTAGGGTTAGGGTTATGTTGAGGGCTAGGGTTAGAGATCCGTTTAGGGTTACGATTGGACCTAGGGTTAGGGTTATGTTGAGGGCTAGGGTTAGAGATCCGGTTAGGGTTACGATAGGACCTAGGGTTAGGGTTATGTTGAGGGTTAGGGTTAGAGAACCGGTTAGGGTTACGATTGGACCTAGGGTTAGGGTTATGTTGAGGGCTAGGGTTAGAGATCCGGTTAGGGTTACGATTGGACCTAGGGTTAGGATTATGTTGAGGGCTAGGGTTAGAGATCCGGTTAGGGTTACGATTGGACCTAGGGTTAGGGTTATGTTGAGGGCTAGGGTTAGAGATCCGGTTAGGGTTACGATTGGACCTAGGGTTAGGGTTATGTTGAGGGCTAGTGTTAGAGATCCGGTTAGGGTTACGATTGGACCTAGGGTTAGGGTTATGTTGAGGGCTAGGGTTAGAGATCCGGTTAGGGTTACGATTGGACCTAGGGTTAGGGTTATGTTGAGGGCTAGGGTTAGAGATCCGGTTAGGGTTACGATTGGACCTAGGGTTAGGGTTATGTTGAGGGCTAGGGTTAGAGATCCGGTTAGGGTTACGATTGGACCTAGGGTTAGGGTTCTGTTGCGGGCTAGGGTTAGAGATCCGGTTAGGGTTACGATTGGACCTAGGGTTAGGGTTATGTTGAGGGCTGGTGTTGGAGGTCCGGTTAGGGTTACGATTGGACCTAGGGTTAGGGTTATGTTGAGGGCTGGTGTTGGAGATCCGGTTAGGGTTACGATTGGACCTAGGGTTAGGGTTATGTTGAGGGCTAGGGTCAGAGATCCGGTTAGGGTTACGATTGGACCTAGGGTTAGGGTTATGTTGAGGGCTAGGGTTAGAGATCCGGTTAGGGTTACGATTGGACCTAGGGTTAGGGTTATGTTGAGGGCTAGGGTCAGAGATCCGGTTAGGGTTACGATTGGACCTAGGGTTAGGGTTCTGTTGAGGGCTAGGGTTAGAGATCCGGTTAGGGTTACGATTGGACCTAGGGTTAGGGTTATGTTGAGGGCTGGTGTTGGAGGTCCGGTTAGGGTTACGATTGGACCTAGGGTTAGGGTTATGTTGAGGGTTGGTGTTGGAGATCCGGTTAGGGTTACGATTGGACCTAGGGTTAGGGTTATGTTGAGGGCTAGGGTCAGAGATCCGGTTAGGGTTACGATTGGACCTAGGGTTAGGGTTCTGTTGAGGGCTAGGGTTAGAGATCCGGTTAGGGTTAGGATTGGACCTAGGGTTAGGGTTATGTTGAGGGCTAGGGTTAGAGATCCGGTTAGGGTTACGATTGGACCTAGGGTTAGGGTTATGTTGAGGGCTGGTGTTGGAGATCCGGTTAGGGTTACGATTGGACCTAGGGTTAGGGTTATGTTGAGGGCTAGGGTTAGAGATCCGGTTAGGGTTACGATTGGACCTAGATTTAGGGTTATGTTGAGGGCTGGTGTTGGAGGTCCGGTTAGGGTTACGATTGGACCTAGGGTTAGGGTTATGTTGAGGGCTAGGGTTAGAGATCCGGTTAGGGTTACGATTGGACCTAGGGTTAGGGTTATGTTGAGGGCTAGGGTTAGAGATCCGGTTAGGGTTACGATTGGACCTAGGGTTAGGGTTATGTTGAGGGCTAGGGTTAGAGATCCGGTTAGGGTTACGATTGGACCTAGGGTTAGGGTTATGTTGAGGGCTAGGGTTAGAGATCCGTTTAGGGTTACGATTGGACCTAGGGTTAGGGTTATGTTGAGGGCTAGGGTTAGAGATCCGGTTAGGGTTACGATTGGACCTAGGGTTAGGGTTCTGTTGAGGGCTAGGGTTAGAGATCCGGTTAGGGTTACGATTGGACCTAGGGTTAGGGTTATGTTGAGGGCTGGTGTTGGAGGTCCGGTTAGGGTTACGATTGGACCTAGGGTTAGGGTTATGTTGAGGGTTGGTGTTGGAGATCCGGTTAGGGTTACGATTGGACCTAGGGTTAGGGTTATGTTGAGGGCTAGGGTCAGAGATCCGGTTAGGGTTACGATTGGACCTAGGGTTAGGGTTCTGTTGAGGGCTAGGGTTAGAGATCCGGTTAGGGTTACGATTGGACCTAGGGTTAGGGTTATGTTGAGGGCTGGTGTTGGAGGTCCGGTTAGGGTTACGATTGGACCTAGGGTTAGGGTTATGTTGAGGGCTAGGGTTAGAGATCCGGTTAGGGTTACGATTGGACCTAGGGTTAGGGTTCTGTTGAGGGCTAGGGTTAGAGATCCGGTTAGGGTTACGATTGGACCTAGGGTTAGGGTTATGTTGAGGGCTGGTGTTGGAGGTCCGGTTAGGGTTACGATTGGACCTAGGGTTAGGGTTATGTTGAGGGCTAGGGTTAGAGATCCGGTTAGGGTTACGATTGGACCTAGGGTTAGGTATTGTTGAGGGCTAGGGTTAGAGATCCGGTTAGGGTTACGATTGGACCTAGGGTTAGGGTTATGTTGAGGGCTAGGCTTAGAGATCCGGTTAGGGTTACGATTGGACCTAGGGTTAGGGTTATGTTGAGGGCTGGTGTTGGAGATCCGGTTAGGGTTACGATTGGACCTAGGGTTAGGGATATGTTGAGGGCTAGGGTTAGAGATCCGGTTAGGGTTACGATTGGACCTAGATTTAGGGTTATGTTGAGGGCTGGTGTTGGAGGTCCGGTTAGGGTTACGATTGGACCTAGGGTTAGGGTTATGTTGAGGGCTAGGGTCAGAGATCCGGTTAGGGTTACGATTGGACCTAGGGTTAGGGTTATGTTGAGGGCTAGGGTTAGAGATCCGGTTAGGGTTACGATTGGACCTAGGGTTAGGGTTATGTTGAGGGCTAGGGTTAGAGATCCGGTTAGGGTTACGATTGGACCTAGGGTTAGGGTTATGTTGAGGGCTAGGGTTAGAGATCCGGTTAGGGTTACGATTGGACCTAGGGTTAGGGTTATGTTGAGGGCTAGGGTTAGAGATCCGGTTAGGGTTACGATTGGACCTAGGGTTAGGGTTATGTTGAGGGCTAGGGTTAGAGATCCGGTTAGGGTTACGATTGGACCTAGGGTTAGGGTTCTGTTGAGGGCTAGGGTTAGAGATCCGGTTAGGGTTACGATTGGACCTAGGGTTAGGGTTATGTTGAGGGCTGGTGTTGGAGGTCCGGTTAGGGTTACGATTGGACCTAGGGTTAGGGTTATGTTGAGGGTTGGTGTTGGAGATCCGGTTAGGGTTACGATTGGACCTAGGGTTAGGGTTATGTTGAGGGCTAGGGTCAGAGATCCGGTTAGGGTTACGATTGGACCTAGGGTTAGGGTTCTGTTGAGGGCTAGGGTTAGAGATCCGGTTAGGGTTACGATTGGACCTAGGGTTAGGGTTATGTTGAGGGCTGGTGTTGGAGGTCCGGTTAGGGTTACGATTGGACCTAGGGTTAGGGTTATGTTGAGGGCTAGGGTTAGAGATCCGGTTAGGGTTACGATTGGACCTAGGGTTAGGGTTCTGTTGAGGGCTAGGGTTAGAGATCCGGTTAGGGTTACGATTGGACCTAGGGTTAGGGTTATGTTGAGGGCTGGTGTTGGAGGTCCGGTTAGGGTTACGATTGGACCTAGGGTTAGGGTTATGTTGAGGGCTAGGGTTAGAGATCCGGTTAGGGTTACGATTGGACCTAGGGTTAGGTATTGTTGAGGGCTAGGGTTAGAGATCCGGTTAGGGTTACGATTGGACCTAGGGTTAGGGTTATGTTGAGGGCTAGGCTTAGAGATCCGGTTAGGGTTACGATTGGACCTAGGGTTAGGGTTATGTTGAGGGCTGGTGTTGGAGATCCGGTTAGGGTTACGATTGGACCTAGGGTTAGGGATATGTTGAGGGCTAGGGTTAGAGATCCGGTTAGGGTTACGATTGGACCTAGATTTAGGGTTATGTTGAGGGCTGGTGTTGGAGGTCCGGTTAGGGTTACGATTGGACCTAGGGTTAGGGTTATGTTGAGGGCTAGGGTTAGAGATCCGGTTAGGGTTACGTTTGGACCTAGGGTTAGGGTTATGTTGAGGGCTAGGGTTAGAGATCCGGTTAGGGTTACGATTGGACCTAGGGTTAGGGTTATGTTGAGGGCTAGGGTTAGAGATCCGGTTAGGGTTACGATTGGACCTAGGGTTAGGGTTATGTTGAGGTCTAGGGTTAGAGATCCGGTTAGGGTTACGATTGGACCTACGGTTAGGGTTATGTTTAGGGCTAGGGTTAGAGATCCGGTTAGGGTTACGATTGGACCTTGGGTTAGGGTTATGCTGAGGGCTAGGGTTAGAGAACCGGTTAGGGTTACGATTGGACCTAGGGTTAGGGTTATGTTGAGGGCTAGGGTTAGAGATCCGGTTAGGGTTACGATTGGACCTAGGGTTAGGGTTATGTTGAGGGCTAGTGTTAGAGATCCGGTTAGGGTTACGATTGGACCTAGGGTTAGGGTTATGTTGAGGGCTAGGGTTAGAGATCCGGTTAGGGTTACGATTGGACCTAGCGTTAGGGTTATGTTGAGGGCTAGGGTTAGAGATCCGGTTAGGGTTACGATTGGACCTAGGGTTAGGGTTATGTTGAGGGCTAGGGTTAGAGATCCGGTTAGGGTTACGATTGGACCTAGGGTTAGGGTTATGTTGAGGGCTAGGGTTAGAGATCCGGTTAGGGTTACGATTGGACCTAGGGTTAGGGTTATGTTGAGGGCTAGGGTTAGAGATCCGGTTAGGGTTACGATTGGACCTAGGGTTAGGGTTATGTTGAGGGCTAGGGTTAGAGATCCGGTTAGGGTTAAGATTGGACCTAGGGTTAGGGTTATGTTGAGGGCTAGGGTTAGAGATCCGGTTAGGGTTACGAATGGACCTAGGGTTAGGCTTATGTTGAGGGCTAGGGTTAGAGATCCGGTTAGGGTTACGATTGGACCTAGGGTTAGGGTTATGTTGAGGGCTAGGGTAAGAGATACGGTTAGGGTTACGATTGGACCTAGGGTTAGGGTTATGTTGAGGGCTGGTGTTGGAGATCCGGTTAGGGTTACGATTGGACCTAGGGTTAGGGATATGTTGAGGGCTAGGGTTAGAGATCCGGTTAGGGTTACGATTGGACCTAGATTTAGGGTTATGTTGAGGGCTGGTGTTGGAGGTCCGGTTAGGGTTACGATTGGACCTAGGGTTAGGGTTATGTTGAGGGCTAGGGTTAGAGATCCGGTTAGGGTTACGATTGGACCTAGGGTTAGGGTTATGTTGAGGGCTAGGGTTAGAGATCCGGTTAGGGTTACGATTGGACCTAGGGTTAGGGTTATGTTGAGGGCTAGGGTTAGAGATCCGGTTAGGGTTACGATTGGACCTAGGGTTAGGGTTATGTTGAGGGCTAGGGTTAGAGATCCGGTTAGGGTTACGATTGGACCTAGGGTTAGGGTTATGTTGAGGGCTAGGGTTAGAGATCCGGTTAGGGTTACGATTGGACCTAGGGTTAGGGTTATGTTGAGGGCTAGGGTTAGAGAGACGGTTAGGGTTACGATTGGACCTAGGGTTAGGGTTATGTTGAGGGCTAGGGTTAGAGGGACGGTTAGGGTTACGATTGGACCTAGGGTTAGGGTTATGTTGAGGGCTAGAGTTAGAGATCCGGTTAGGGTTAAGATTGGACCTAGGGTTAGGGTTATGTTGAGGGCTAGGGTTAGAGATCCGGTTAGGGTTACGATTGGACCTAGGGTTAGGGTTATGTTGAGGGCTAGGGTTAGAGATCCGGTTAGGGTTACGATTGGACCTAGGGTTAGGGTTATGTTGAGGGCTAGGGTTAGAGATCCGGTTAGGGTTACGATTGGACCTAGGGTTAGGGTTATGTTGAGGGCTGGTGTTGGAGATCCGGTTAGGGTTACGATTGGACCTAGGGTTAGGGATATGTTGAGGGCTAGGGTTAGAGATCCGGTTAGGGTTACGATTGGACCTAGATTTAGGGTTATGTTGAGGGCTGGTGTTGGAAGTCCGGTTAGGGTTACGATTGGACCTAGGGTTAGGGTTATGTTGAGGGCTAGGGTTAGAGATCCGGTTAGGGTTACGATTGGACCTAGGGTTAGGGTTATGTTGAGGGCTAGGGTTAGAGATCCGGTTAGGGATACGATTGGACCTAGGGTTAGGGTTATGTTGAGGGCTAGGGTTAGAGATCCGGTTAGGGTTACGATTGGACCTAGGGTTAGGGTTATGTTGAGGGCTAGGGTTAGAGATCCGGTTAGGGTTACGATTGGACCTAGGGTTAGGGTTATGTTGAGGGCTAGGGTTAGAGAACCGGTTAGGGTTACGATTGGACCTAGGGTTAGGGTTATGTTGAGGGCTAGGGTTAGAGAACCGGTTAGGGTTACGATTGGACCTAGGGTTAGGGTTATGTTGAGGGCTAGGGTTAGATATCCGGTTAGGGTTACGATTGGACCTAGGGTTAGGGTTATGTTGAGGGCTAGGGTTAGAGATCCGGTTAGGGTTACGATTGGATCTAGAGTAAGGTTTATGTTGAGGGCTGGGGTTAGAGATCCGGTTAGGGTTACGATTGGACCTAGGGTTAGGGTTATGTTGAGGGCTAGGTTTGGAGATCCGGTTAGGGTTACGATTGGACCTAGGGTTAGGGTTATGTTGAGGGCTGGTGTTGGAGATCCGGTTAGGGTTAAGATTGGACCTAGGGTTAGGGTTCTGTTGAGGGCTAGGGTTAGAGATCCGGTTAGGGTTACGATTGGACCTAGGGTTAGGGTCATGTTGAGGGCTGGTGTTGTAGGTCCGGTTAGGGTTACGATTGGACCTGGGGTTAGGGTTATGTTGAGGGCTAGGGTTAGAGATCCGGTTAGGGTTACGATTGGACCTAGGGTTAGGGTTATGTTGAGGGCTAGGGTTAGATATCCGGTTAGGGTTACGATTGGACCTAGGGTTAGTGTTATGTTGAGGGCTAGGAATAGAGATCCGGTTAGGGTTACGATTGGACCTAGGGTTAGGGTTATGTTGAGGGCTAGGGTTAGAGATCCGGTTAGGGTTACGATTGGACCTAGGGTTAGGGTTATGTTGAGGGCTAGGGTTAGAGATCCGTTTAGGGTTACGATTGGACCTAGGGTTAGGGTTATGTTGAGGGTTGGTGTTGGAGATCCGGTTAGGGTTACGATTGGACCTAGGGTTAGGGATATGTTGAGGGCTAGGGTTAGAGATCTGGTTAGGGTTACGATTGGACCTAGATTTAGGGTTATGTTGAGGGCTGGTGTTGGAGGTCCGGTTAGGGTTACGATTGGACCTAGGGTTAGGGTTATGTTGAGGGCTAGGGTTAGAGATCCGGTTAGGGTTACGATTGGACCTAGGGTTAGGGTTATGTTGAGGGCTAGGGTTAGAGATCCGGTTAGGGTTACGATTGGACCTAGGGTTAGGGTTATGTTGAGGGCTAGGGTTAGAGATCCGGTTAGGGTTACGATTGGACCTAGGGTTAGGGTTATGTTGAGGGCTAGGGTTAGAGATCCGGTTAGGGTTACGATTGGACCTAGGGTTAGGATTATGTTGAGGGCTAGGGTTAGAGATCCGGTTAGGGTTACGATTGGACCTAGGGTTAGGGTTATGTTGAGGGCTAGGGTTAGAGATCCGGTTAGGGTTACGATTGGACCTAGGGTTAGGGTTATGTTGAGGGCTAGGGTTAGACATCCGGTTAGGGTTACGATTGGACCTAGGGTTAGGGTTATGTTGAGGGCTAGGGTTAGAGATCCGGTTAGGGTTAAGATTGGACCTAGGGTTAGGGTTATGTTGAGGGCTAGGGTTAGAGATCCGGTTAGGGTTACGATTGGACCTAGATTTAGGGTTATGTTGAGGGCTGGTGTTGGAGTTCCGGTTAGGGTTACGATTGGACCTAGGGTTAGGGTTATGTTGAGGGCTAGGGTTAGAGATCCGGTTAGGGTTACGATTGGACCTAGGGTTAGGGTTATGTTGAGGGCTGGTGTTGGAGGTCCGGTTAGGGTTACGATTGGACCTAGGGTTAGGGTCATGTTGAGGGCTGGTGTTGGAGGTCCGGTTAGGGTTACGATTGGACCTGGGGTTAGGGTTATGTTGAGGGCTAGGGTTAGAGATCCGGTTAGGGTTACGATTGGACCTAGGGTTAGGGTTATGTTGAGGGCTAGGGTTAGAGATCCGGTTAGGGTTACGATTGGACCTAGGGTTAGGGTTATGTTGAGGGCTAGGGTTAGAGATCCGGTTAGGGTTACGATTGGACCTAGGGTTAGGGTTATGTTGAGGGCTAGGGTTAGAGATCCGGTTAGGGTTACGATTGGACCTAGGGTTAGGGTTATGTTGAGGGCTAGGGTTAGAGATCCGGTTAGGGTTACGATTGGACCTAGGGTTAGGGTTATGTTGAGGGCTAGGGTTAGAGATCCGGTTAGGGTTACGATTGGACCTAGGGTTAGGGTTATGTTGAGGGCTAGGGTTAGAGAGACGGTTAGGGTTACGATTGGACCTAGGGTTAGGGTTATGTTGAGGGCTAGGGTTAGAGATCCGGTTAGGGTTACGATTGGACCTAGGGTTAGGGTTATGTTGAGGGCTAGGGTTAGAGATCCGGTTAGTGTTAGGATTGGACCTAGCGTTAGGGTTATGTTGAGGGCTAGGGTTAGAGATCCGGTTAGGGTTACGATTGGACCTAGGGTTAGGGTTATGTTGAGGGCTAGGGTTAGAGATCCGGTTAGGGTTACGATTGGACCTAGGGTTAGGGTTATGTTGAGGGCTAGGGTTAGAGATCCGGTTAGGGTTAGGATTGGACCTAGGGTTAGGGTTATGTTGAGGGCTAGGGTTAGAGATCCGGTTAGGGTTACGATTGGACCTAGGGTTAGGGTTATGTTGAGGGCTATGGTTAGAGATCCGGTTAGGGTTACGATTGGACCTAGGGTTAGGGTTATGTTGAGGGCTAGGGTTAGAGATCCGGTTAGGGTTACGATTGGACCTAGGGTTAGGGTTATGTTGAGGGCTAGGGTTAGAGATCCGGTTAGGGTTAAGATTGGACCTAGGGTTAGGGTTATGTTGAGGGCTAGGGTTAGAGATCCGGTTAGGGTTACGATTGGACCTAGGGTTAGGGTTATGTTGAGGGCTAGGGTTAGAGATCCGGTTAGGGTTACGATTGGACCTAGGGTTAGGGTTATGTTGAGGGCTGGTGTTGGACATCCGGTTAGGGTTACGATTGGACCTAGGGTTAGGGATATGTTGAGGGCTAGGGTTAGAGATCCGGTTAGGGTTACGATTGGACCTAGATTTAGGGTTATGTTGAGGGCTGGTGTTGGGGGTCCGGTTAGGGTTACGATTGGACCTAGGGTTAGGGTTATGTTGAGGGCTAGGGTTAGAGATCCGGTTAGGGTTACGATTGGACCTAGGGTTAGGGTTATGTTGAGGGCTAGGGTTAGAGATCCGGTTAGGGTTACGATTGGACCTAGGGTTAGGGTTATGTTGAGGGCTAGGGTTAGAGATCCGGTTAGGGTTACGATTGGACCTAGGGTTAGGGTTATGTTGAGGGCTAGGGTTAGAGATCCGGTTAGGGTTACGATTGGACCTAGGGTTAGGGTTATGTTGAGGGCTAGGGTTAGAGATCCGGTTAGGGTTACGATTGGACCTAGGGTTAGGGTTATGTTGAGGGCTAGGGTTAGAGAACCGGTTAGGGTTACGATTGGACCTAGGGTTAGGGTTATGTTGAGGGCTAGGGTTAGAGATCCGGTTAGGGTTACGATTGGACCTAGGGTTAGGGTTATGTTGAGGGCTAGGGTTAGAGATCCGGTTAGGGTTACGATTGGATCTAGGGTTAGGTTTATGTGGAGGGCTGGGGTTAGAGATCCGGTTAGGGTTACGATTGGACCTAGGGTTAGGGTTCTGTTGCGGGCTAGGGTTAGAGATCCGGTTAGGGTTACGATTGGACCTAGGGTTAGGGTTATGTTGAGGGCTGGTGTTGGAGGTCCGGTTAGGGTTACGATTGGACCTAGGGTTAGGGTTATGTTGAGGGCTGGTGTTGGAGATCCGGTTAGGGTTACGATTGGACCTAGGGTTAGGGTTATGTTGAGGGCTAGGGTCAGAGATCCGGTTAGGGTTACGATTGGACCTAGGGTTAGGGTTCTGTTGAGGGCTAGGGTTAGAGATCCGGTTAGGGTTACGATTGGACCTAGGGTTAGGGTTATGTTGAGGGCTGGTGTTGGAGATCCGGTTAGGGTTACGATTGGACCTAGGGTTAGGGTTATGTTGAGGGCTAGGGTCAGAGATCCGGTTAGGGTTACGATTGGACCTAGGGTTAGGGTTCTGTTGAGGGCTAGGGTTAGAGATCCGGTTAGGGTTACGATTGGACCTAGGGTTAGGGTTATGTTGAGGGCTGGTGTTGGAGGTCCGGTTAGGGTTACGATTGGACCTAGGGTTAGGGTTATGTTGAGGGCTGGTGTTGGAGATCCGGTTAGGGTTACGATTGGACCTAGGGTTAGGGTTATGTTGAGGGCTAGGGTTAGAGATCCGGTTAGGGTTACGATTGGACCTAGGGTTAGGGTTATGTTGAGGGCTAGGGTTAGAGATCCGGTTAGGGTTACGATTGGACTAGGGTTAGGGTTATGTTGAGGGCTAGGGTTAGAGATCCGGTTAGGGTTACGATTGGACCTAGGGTTAGGGTTATGTTGAGGGCTAGGGTTAGAGATCCGGTTAGGGTTACGATTGGACCTAGGGTTAGGGTTATGTTGAGGGCTAGGGTTAGAGATCCGGTTAGGGTTACGATTGGACCTAGGGTTAGGGTTATGTTGAGGGCTAGGGTTAGAGAGACGGTTAGGGTTACGATTGGACCTAGGGTTAGGGTTATGTTGAGGGCTAGGGTTAGAGATCCGGTTAGGGTTACGATTGGACCTAGGGTTAGGGTTATGTTGAGGGCTAGGGTTAGAGATCCGGTTAGTGTTAGGATTGGACCTAGCGTTAGGGTTATGTTGAGGGCTAGGGTTAGAGATCCGGTTAGGGTTACGATTGGACCTAGGGTTAGGGTTATGTTGAGGGCTAGGGTTAGAGATCCGGTTAGGGTTACGATTGGACCTAGGGTTAGGGTTATGTTGAGGGCTAGGGTTAGAGATCCGGTTAGGGTTAGGATTGGACCTAGGGTTAGGGTTATGTTGAGGGCTAGGGTTAGAGATCCGGTTAGGGTTACGATTGGACCTAGGGTTAGGGTTATGTTGAGGGCTATGGTTAGAGATCCGGTTAGGGTTACGATTGGACCTAGGGTTAGGGTTATGTTGAGGGCTAGGGTTAGAGATCCGGTTAGGGTTACGATTGGACCTAGGGTTAGGGTTATGTTGAGAGCTAGGGTTAGAGATCCGGTTAGGGTTAAGATTGGACCTAGGGTTAGGGTTATGTTGAGGGCTAGGGTTAGAGAACCGGTTAGGGTTACGATTGGACCTAGGGTTAGGGTTATGTTGAGGGCTAGGGTTAGAGATCCGGTTAGGGTTACGATTGGACCTAGGGTTAGGGTTATGTTGAGGGCTGGTGTTGGAGATCCGGTTAGGGTTACGATTGGACCTAGGGTTAGGGATATGTTGAGGGCTAGGGTTAGAGATCCGGTTAGGGTTACGATTGGACCTAGATTTAGGGTTATGTTGAGGGCTGGTGTTGGAGGTCCGGTTAGGGTTACGATTGGACCTAGGGTTAGGGTTATGTTGAGGGCTAGGGTTAGAGATCCGGTTAGGGTTACGATTGGACCTAGGGTTAGGGTTGTGTTGAGGGCTAGGGTTAGAGATCCGGTTAGGGTTACGATTGGACCTAGGGTTAGGGTTATGTTGAGGGCTAGGGTTGGAGATCCGGTTAGGGTTACGATTGGACCTAGGGTTAGGGTTATGTTGAGGGCTAGGGTTAGAGATCCGGTTAGGGTTAGGATTGGACCTAGCGTTAGGGTTATGTTGAGGGCTAGGGTTAGAGATCCGGTTAGGGTTACGATTGGACCTAGATTTAGGGTTATGTTGAGGGCTGGTGTTGGAGGTCCGGTTAGGGTTACGATTCGACCTAGGGTTAGGGTTATGTTGAGGGCTAGGGTTAGAGATCCGGTTAGGGTTACGATTGGACCTAGGGTTAGGGTTATGTTGAGGGCTAGGGTTAGAGATCCGGTTAGGGTTACGATTGGACCTAGGGTTAGGGTTATGTTGAGGGCTAGGGTTAGAGATCCGGTTAGGGTTACGATTGGACCTAGGGTTAGGGTTATGTTGAGGGCTAGGGTTAGAGATCCGGTTAGGGTTACGATTGGACCTAGGGTTAGGGTTATGTTGAGGGCTAGGGTTAGAGATCCGGTTAGGGTTAAGATTGGACCTAGGGTTAGAGTTATGTTGAGGGCTAGGGTTAGAGCACCGGTTAGGGTTACGATTGGACCTAGGGTTAGGGTTATGTTGAGGGCTAGGGTTAGAGATCCGGTTAGGGTTACGATTGGACCTAGGGTTAGGGTTATGTTGAGGGCTAGGGTTAGAGATCCGGTTAGGGTTACGATTGGATCTAGGGTTAGGTTTATGTGGAGGGCTGGGGTTAGAGATCCGGTTAGGGTTACGATTGGACCTAGGGTTAGGGTTCTGTTGCGGGCTAGGGTTAGAGATCCGGTTAGTGTTACGATTGGACCTAGGGTTAGGGTTATGTTGAGGGCTGGTGTTGGAGGTCCGGTTAGGGTTACGATTGGACCTAGGGTTAGGGTTATGTTGAGGGCTGGTGTTGGAGATCCGGTTAGGGTTACGATTGGACCTAGGGTTAGGGTTATGTTGAGGGCTAGGGTCAGAGATCCGGTTAGGGTTACGATTGGACCTAGGGTTAGGGTTCTGTTGAGGGCTAGGGTTAGAGATCCGGTTAGGGTTACGATTGGACCTAGGGTTAGGGTTATGTTGAGGGCTGGTGTTGGAGATCCGGTTAGGATTACGATTGGACCTAGGGTTAGGGTTATGTTGAGGGCTAGGGTCAGAGATCCGGTTAGGGTTACGATTGGACCTAGGGTTAGGGTTCTGTTGAGGGCTAGGGTTAGAGATCCGGTTAGGGTTACGATTGGACCTAGGGTTAGGGTTATGTTGAGGGCTGGTGTTGGAGGTCCGGTTAGGGTTACGATTGGACCTAGGGTTAGGGTTATGTTGAGGGCTGGTGTTGGAGATCCGGTTAGGGTTACGATTGGACCTAGGGTTAGGGATATGTTGAGGGCTAGGGTTAGAGATCCGGTTATGGTTACGATTGGACCTAGATTTAGGGTTATGTTGAGGGCTGGTGTTGGAGGTCCGGTTAGGGTTACGATTCGACCTAGGGTTAGGGTTATGTTGAGGGCTAGGGTTAGAGATCCGGTTAGGGTTACGATTGGACCTAGGGTTAGGGTTATGTTGAGGGCTAGGGTTAGAGATCCGGTTAGGGTTACGATTGGACCTAGGGTTAGGGTTATGTTGAGGGCTAGGGTTAGAGATCCGGTTAGGGTTACGATTGGACCTAGGGTTAGGGTTATGTTGAGGGCTAGGGTTAGAGATCCGGTTAGGGTTAGGATTGGACCTAGCGTTAGGGTTATGTTGAGGGCTAGGGTTAGAGATCCGGTTAGGGTTACGATTGGACCTAGATTTAGGGTTATGTTGAGGGCTGGTGTTGGAGGTCCGGTTAGGGTTACGATTGGACCTAGGGTTAGGGTTATGTTGAGGGCTAGGGTTAGAGATCCGGTTAGGGTTACGATTGGACCTAGGGTTAGGGTTATGTTGAGGGCTAGGGTTAGAGATCCGGTTAGGGTTACGATTGGACCTAGGGTTAGGGTTATGTTGAGGGCTAGGGTTAGAGATCCGGTTAGGGTTACGATTGGACCTAGGGTTAGGGTTATGTTGAGGGCTAGGGTTAGAGATCCGGTTAGGGTTACGATTGGACCTAGGGTTAGGGTTATGTGGAGGGCTAGGGTTAGAGAACCGGTTAGGGTTACGATTGGACCTAGGGTTAGGGTTATGTTGAGGGCTGGTGTTGGAGGTCCGGTTAGGGTTACGATTGGACCTAGGGTTAGGGTTATGTTGAGGGCTGGTGTTGGAGATCCGGTTAGGGTTACGATTGGACCTAGGGTTAGGGTTATGTTGAGGGCTAGGGTCAGAGATCCGGTTAGGGTTACGATTGGACCTAGGGTTAGGGTTCTGTTGAGGGCTAGGGTTAGAGATCCGGTTAGGGTTACGATTGGACCTAGGGTTAGGGTTATGTTGAGGGCTGGTGTTGGAGATCCTGTTAGGGTTACGATTGGACCTAGGGTTAGGGTTATGTTGAGGGCTAGGGTCAGAGATCCGGTTAGGGTTACGATTGGACCTAGGGTTAGGGTTCTGTTGAGGGCTAGGGTTAGAGATCCGGTTAGGGTTACGATTGGACCTAGGGTTAGGGTTATGTTGAGGGCTGGTGTTGGAGGTCCGGTTAGGGTTACGATTGGACCTAGGGTTAGGGTTATGTTGAGGGCTGGTGTTGGAGATCCGGTTAGGGTTACGATTGGACCTAGGGTTAGGGTTATGTTGAGGGCTAGGGTTAGAGATCCGGTTAGGGTTACGATTGGACTAGGGTTAGGGTTATGTTGAGGGCTAGGGTTAGAGTTCCGGTTAGGGTTACGATTGGACCTAGGGTTAGGGTTATGTTGAGGGCTAGGGTTAGAGATCCGGTTAGGGTTACGATTGGACCTAGGGTTAGGGTTATGTTGAGGGCTAGGGTTAGAGATCCGGTTAGGGTTACGATTGGACCTAGGGTTAGGGTTATGTTGAGGGCTAGGGTTAGAGAGACGGTTAGGGTTACGATTGGACCTAGGGTTAGGGTTATGTTGAGGGCTAGGGTTAGAGATCCGGTTAGGGTTACGATTGGACCTAGGGTTAGGGTTATGTTGAGGGCTAGGGTTAGAGATCCGGTTAGTGTTAGGATTGGACCTAGCGTTAGGGTTATGTTGAGGGCTAGGGTTAGAGATCCGGTTAGGGTTACGATTGGACCTAGGGTTAGGGTTATGTTGAGGGCTAGGGTTAGAGATCCGGTTAGGGTTACGATTGGACCTAGGGTTAGGGTTATGTTGAGGGCTAGGGTTAGAGATCCGGTTAGGGTTACGATTGGACCTAGGGTTAGGGTTATGTTGAGGGCTAGGGTTAGAGATCCGGTTAGGGTTACGATTGGACCTAGGGTTAGGGTTATGTTGAGGGCTATGGTTAGAGATCCGGTTAGGGTTACGATTGGACCTAGGGTTAGGGTTATGTTGAGGGCTAGGGTTAGAGATCCGGTTAGGGTTACGATTGGACCTAGGGTTAGGGTTATGTTGAGGGCTAGGGTTAGAGATCCGGTTAGGGTTAAGATTGGACCTAGGGTTAGGGTTATGTTGAGGGCTAGGGTTAGAGATCCGGTTAGGGTTACGATTGGACCTAGGGTTAGGGTTATGTTGAGGGCTAGGGTTAGAGATCCGGTTAGGGTTACGATTGGACCTAGGGTTAGGGTTATGTTGAGGGCTGGTGTTGGAGATCCGGTTAGGGTTACGATTGGACCTAGGGTTAGGGATATGTTGAGGGCTAGGGTTAGAGATCCGGTTAGGGTTACGATTGGACCTAGATTTAGGGTTATGTTGAGGGCTGGTGTTGGAGGTCCGGTTAGGGTTACGATTCGACCTAGGGTTAGGGTTATGTTGAGGGCTAGGGTTAGAGATCCGGTTAGGGTTACGATTGGACCTAGGGTTAGGGTTATGTTGAGGGCTAGGGTTAGAGATCCGGTTAGGGTTACGATTGGACCTAGGGTTAGGGTTATGTTGAGGGCTAGGGTTAGAGATCCGGTTAGGGTTACGATTGGACCTAGGGTTAGGGTTATGTTGAGGGCTAGGGTTAGAGATCCGGTTAGGGTTACGATTGGACCTAGGGTTAGGGTTATGTTGAGGGCTAGGGTTAGAGATCCGGTTAGGGTTACGATTGGACCTAGGGTTAGAGTTATGTTGAGGGCTAGGGTTAGAGAACCGGTTAGGGTTACGATTGGACCTAGGGTTAGGGTTATGTTGAGGGCTAGGGTTAGAGATCCGGTTAGGGTTACGATTGGACCTAGGGTTAGGGTTATGTTGAGGGCTAGGGTTAGAGATCCGGTTAGGGTTACGATTGGATCTAGGGTTAGGTTTATGTGGAGGGCTGGGGTTAGAGATCCGGTTAGGGTTACGATTGGACCTAGGGTTAGGGTTCTGTTGCGGGCTAGGGTTAGAGATCCGGTTAGGGTTACGATTGGACCTAGGGTTAGGGTTATGTTGAGGGCTGGTGTTCGAGGTCCGGTTAGGGTTACGATTGGACCTAGGGTTAGGGTTATGTTGAGGGCTGCTGTTGGAGATCCGGTTAGGGTTACGATTGGACCTAGGGTTAGGGTTATGTTGAGGGCTAGGGTCAGAGATCCGGTTAGGGTTACCATTGGACCTAGGGTTAGGGTTCTGTTGAGGGCTAGGGTTAGAGATCCGGTTAGGGTTACGATTGGACCTAGGGTTAGGGTTATGTTGAGGGCTGGTGTTGGAGATCCGGTTAGGGTTACGATTGGACCTAGGGTTAGGGTTATGTTGAGGGCTAGGGTCAGAGATCCGGTTAGGGTTACGATTGGACCTAGGGTTAGGGTTCTGTTGAGGGCTAGGGTTAGAGATCCGGTTAGGGTTACGATTGGACCTAGGGTTAGGGTTATGTTGAGGGCTGGTGTTGGAGGTCCGGTTAGGGTTACGATTGGACCTAGGGTTAGGGTTATGTTGAGGGCTGGTGTTGGAGATCCGGTTAGGGTTACGATTGGACCTAGGGTTAGGGTTATGTTGAGGGCTAGGGTCAGAGATCCGGTTAGGGTTACGATTGGACCTAGGGTTAGGGTTCTGTTGAGGGCTAGGGTTAGAGATCCGGTTAGGGTTACGATTGGACCTAGGGTTAGGGTTATGTTGAGGGCTGGTGTTGGAGGTCCGGTTAGGGTTACGATTGGACCTAGGGTTAGGGTTATGTTGAGGGCTAGGGTTAGAGATCCGGTTAGGGTTACGATTGGACCTAGGGTTAGGGTTCTGTTGAGGGCTAGGGTTAGAGATCCGGTTAGGGTTACGATTGGACCTAGGGTTAGGGTTATGTTGAGGGCTGGTGTTGGAGGTCCGGTTAGGGTTACGATTGGACCTAGGGTTAGGGTTATGTTGAGGGCTATGGTTAGAGATCCGGTTAGGGTTACGATTGGACCTAGGGTTAGGGTTATGTTGAGGGCTGGTGTTGGAGGTCCGGTTAGGGTTACGATTGGACCTAGGGTTAGGGTTATGTTGAGGGCTAGGGTTAGAGATCCGGTTAGGGTTACGATTGGACCTAGGGTTAGGTATTGTTGAGGGCTAGGGTTAGAGATCCGGTTAGGGTTACGATTGGGCCTAGGGTTAGGGTTATGTTGAGGGCTAGGCTTAGAGATCCGGTTAGGGTTACGATTGGATCTAGGGTTAGGGTTATGTTGAGGGCTGGTGTTGGAGATCCGGTTAGGGTTACGATTGGACCTAGGGTTAGGGATATGTTGAGGGCTAGGGTTAGAGATCCGGTTAGGGTTACGATTGGACCTAGATTTAGGGTTATGTTGAGGGCTGGTGTTGGAGGTCCGGTTAGGGTTACGATTGGACCTAGGGTTAGGGTTATGTTGAGGGCTAGGGTTAGAGATCCGGTTAGGGTTACGATTGGACGTAGGGTTAGGGTTATGTTGAGGGCTAGGGTTAGAGATCCGGTTAGGGTTACGATTGGACCTAGGGTTAGGGTTATGTTGAGGGCTAGGGTTAGAGATCCGGTTAGGGTTACGATTGGACCTAGGGTTAGGGTTATGTTGAGGTCTAGGGTTAGAGATCCGGTTAGGGTTACGATTGGACCTACGGTTAGGGTTATGTTTAGGGCTAGGGTTAGAGATCCGGTTAGGGTTACGATTGGACCTTGGGTTAGGGTTATGTTGAGGGCTAGGGTTAGAGAACCGGTTAGGGTTACGATTGGACCTAGGGTTAGGGTTATGTTGAGGGCTAGGGTTAGAGATCCGGTTAGGGTTACGATTGGACCTAGGGTTAGGGTTATGTTGAGGGCTAGTGTTAGAGATCCGGTTAGGGTTACGATTGGACCTAGGGTTAGGGTTATGTTGAGGGCTAGGGTTAGAGATCCGGTTAGGGTTACGATTGGACCTAGCGTTAGGGTTATGTTGAGGGCTAGGGTTAGAGATCCGGTTAGGGTTACGATTGGACCTAGGGTTAGGGTTATGTTGAGGGCTAGGGTTAGAGATCCGGTTAGGGTTACGATTGGACCTAGGGTTAGGGTTATGTTGATGGCTAGGGTTAGAGATCCGGTTAGGGTTACGATTGGACCTAGGGTTAGGGTTATGTTGAGGGCTAGGGTTAGAGATCCGGTTAGGGTTACGATTGGACCTAGGGTTAGGGTTATGTTGAGGGCTAGGGTTAGACATCCGGTTAGGGTTACGATTGGACCTAGGGTTAGGGTTATGTTGAGGGCTAGGGTTAGAGATCCGGTTAGGGTTAAGATTGGACCTAGGGTTAGGGTTATGTTGAGGGCTAGGGTTAGAGATCCGGTTAGGGTTACGATTGGACCTAGGGTTAGGGTTATGTTGAGGGCTAGGGTTAGAGATCCGGTTAGGGTTACGATTGGACCTAGGGTTAGGGTTATGTTGAGGGCTAGGGTTAGAGATCCGGTTAGGGTTACGATTGGACCTAGGGTTAGGGTTATGTTGAGGGCTGGTGTTGGAGATCCGGTTAGGGTTACGATTGGACCTAGGGTTAGGGATATGTTGAGGGCTAGGGTTAGAGATCCGGTTAGGGTTACGATTGGACCTAGATTTAGGGTTATGTTGAGGGCTGGTGTTGGAAGTCCGGTTAGGGTTACGATTGGACCTAGGGTTAGGGTTATGTTGAGGGCTAGGGTTAGAGATCCGGTTAGGGTTACGATTGGACCTAGGGTTAGGGTTATGTTGAGGGCTAGGGTTAGAGATCCGGTTAGGGTTACGATTGGACCTAGGGTTAGGGTTATGTTGAGGGCTAGGGTTAGAGATCCGGTTAGGGTTACGATTGGACCTAGGGTTAGGGTTATGTTGAGGGCTAGGGTTAGAGATCCGGTTAGGGTTACGATTGGACCTAGGGTTAGGGTTATGTTGAGGGCTAGGGTTAGAGAACCGGTTAGGGTTACGATTGGACCTAGGGTTAGGGTTATGTTGAGGGCTAGGGTTAGATATCCGGTTAGGGTTACGATTGGACCTAGGGTTAGGGTTATGTTGAGGGCTAGGGTTAGAGATCCGGTTAGGGTTACGATTGGATCTAGGGTAAGGTTTATGTTGAGGGCTGGGGTTAGAGATCCGGTTAGGGTTACGATTGGACCTAGGGTTAGGGTTATGTTGAGGGCTAGGTTTGGAGATCCGGTTAGGGTTACGATTGGACCTAGGGTTAGGGTTATGTTGAGGGCTGGTGTTGGAGATCCGGTTAGGGTTAAGATTGGACCTAGGGTTAGGGTCATGTTGAGGGCTGGTGTTTGAGGTCCGGTTAGGGTTACGATTGGACCTGGGGTTAGGGTTATGTTGAGGGCTAGGGTTAGAGATCCGGTTAGGGTTACGATTGGACCTAGGGTTAGGGTTATGTTGAGGGCTAGGGTTAGAGATCCGGTTAGGGTTACGATTGGACCTAGGGTTAGGGTTATGTTGAGGGCTAGGGTCAGAGATCCGGTTAGGGTTACGATTGGACCTAGGGTTAGGGTTATGTTGAGGGCTGGTGTTGGAGATCCGGTTAGGGTTACGATTGGACCTAGGGTTAGGGATATGTTGAGGGCTAGGGTTAGAGATCCGGTTAGGGTTACGATTGGACCTAGATTTAGGGTTATGTTGAGGGCTGGTGTTGGAGGTCCAGTTAGGGTTACGATTGGACCTAGGATTAGGGTTATGTTGAGGGCTAGGGTTAGAGATCCGGTTAGAGTTACGATTGGACCTAGGGTTAGGGTTATGTTGAGGGCTAGGGTTAGAGATCCGGTTAGGGTTACGATTGGACCTAGGGTTAGGGTTATGTTGAGGGCTAGGGTTAGAGATCCGGTTAGGCTTACGATTGGACCTAGGGTTAGGGTTATGTTGAGGGCTAGGGTTAGAGATCCGGTTAGGGTTACGATTGGACCTAGGGTTAGGGTTATGTTGAGGGCTAGGGTTAGACATCCGGTTAGGGTTACGATTGGACCTAGGGTTAGGGTTATGTTGAGGGCTAGGGTTAGAGATCCGGTTAGGGTTAAGATTGGACCTAGGGTTAGGGTTATGTTGAGGGCTAGGGTTAGAGATCCGGTTAGGGTTACGATTGAACCTAGGGTTAGGGTTATGTTGAGGGCTAGGGTTAGAGATCCGGTTAGGGTTACGATTGGACCTAGGGTTAGGGATATGTTGAGGGCTAGGGTTAGAGATCCGGTTAGGGTTACGATTGGACCTAGATTTAGGGTTATGTTGAGGGCTGGTGTTGGAGTTCCGGTTAGGGTTACGATTGGACCTAGGGTTAGGGTTATGTTGAGGGCTAGGGTTAGAGATCCGGTTAGGGTTACGATTGGACCTAGGGTTAGGGTTATGTTGAGAGCTAGGGTTAGAGATCCGGTTAGGGTTAGGATTGGACCTAGGGTTAGGGTTATGTTGAGGGCTAGGGTTAGAGATCCGGTTAGGGTTACGATTGGACCTAGGGTTAGGGTTATGTTGAGGGCTAGGGTTAGAGATCCGGTTAGGGTTACGATTGGACCTAGGGTTAGGGTTATGTTGAGGGCTAGGGTTAGAGAACCGGTTAGGGTTACGATTGGACCTAGGGTTAGGGTTATGTTGAGGGCTAGGGTTAGAGAACCGGTTAGGGTTACGATTGGACCTAGGGTTAGGGTTATGTTGAGGGCTATTGTTAGAGATCCGGTTAGGGTTACGATTGGACCTAGGGTTAGGGTTATGTTGAGGGTTAGGGTTAGAGATCCGGTTAGGGTTACGATTGGATCTAGGGTTAGGTTTATGTTGAGGGCTGGGGTTAGAGATCCGGTTAGGGTTACGATTGGACCTAGGGTTAGGGTTATGTTGAGGGCTAGGTTTGGAGATCCGGTTAGGGTTACGATTGGACGTAGGGTTAGGGTTATGTTGAGGGCTGGTGTTGGAGATCCGGTTAGGGTTACGATTGGACCTAGGGTTAGGGTTATGTTGAGGGCTAGGGTCAGAGATCCGGTTAGGGTTACGATTGGACCTAGGGTTAGGGTTCTGTTGAGGGCTAGGGTTAGAGATACGGTTAGGGTTACGATTGGACCTAGGGTTAGGGTCATGTTGAGGGCTGGTGTTGGAGGTCCGGTTAGGGTTACGATTGGACCTGGGGTTAGGGTTATGTTGAGGGGTAGGGTTAGAGATCCGGTTAGGGTTACGATTGGACCTAGGGTTAGGGTTATGTTGAGGGCTAGGGTTAGAGATCCGGTTAGGGTTACGATTGGACCTAGGGTTAGGGTTATGTTGAGAGCTAGGGTTAGAGATCCGGTTAGGGTTACGATTGGACCTAGGGTTAGGGTTATGTTGAGGGCTGGTGTTGGAGATCCGGTTAGGGTTACGATTGGACCTAGGGTTAGGGATATGTTGAGGGCTAGGGTTAGAGATCCGGTTAGGGTTACGATTGGACCTAGATTTAGGGTTATGTTGAGGGCTGGTGTTGGAGGTCCGGTTAGGGTTACGATTGGACCTAGGGTTAGGGTTATGTTGAGGACTAGGGTTAGAGATCCGGTTAGGGTTACGATTGGACCTAGGGTTAGGGTTATGTTGAGGGCTAGGGTTAGAGATCCGGTTAGGGTTACGATTGGACCTAGGGTTAGGGTTATGTTGAGGGCTAGGGTTAGAGATCCGGTTAGGGTTACGATTGGACCTAGGGTTAGTGTTATGTTGAGGGCTAGGGTTAGAGATCCGGTTAGGGTTACGATTGGACCTAGGGTTAGGGTTATGTTGAGGGCTAGTGTTAGAGATCCGGTTAGGGTTACGATTGGACCTAGGGTTAGGGTTATGTTGAGGGCTAGGGTTAGAGATCCGGTTAGGGTTACGATTGGACCTAGCGTTAGGGTTATGTTGAGGGCTAGGGTTAGAGATCCGGTTAGGGTTACGATTGGACCTAGGGTTAGGGTTATGTTGAGGGCTAGGGTTAGAGATCCGGTTAGGGTTACGATTGGACCTAGGGTTAGGGTTATGTTGAGGGCTAGGGTTAGAGATCCGGTTAGGGTTACGATTGGACCTAGGGTTAGGGTTATGTTGAGGGCTAGGGTTAGAGATCCGGTTAGGGTTACGATTGGACCTAGGGTTAGGGTTATGTTGAGGGCTAGGGTTAGAGATCCGGTTAGGGTTAAGATTGGACCTAGGGTTAGGGTTATGTTGAGGGCTAGGGTTAGAGATCCGGTTAGGGTTACGATTGGACCTAGGGTTAGGGTTATGTTGAGGGCTAGGGTTAGAGATCCGGTTAGGGTTACGATTGGACCTAGGGTTAGGGTTATGTTGAGGGCTAGGGTTAGAGATCCGGTTAGGGTTACGATTGGACCTAGGGTTAGGGTTATGTTGAGGGCTGGTGTTGGAGATCCGGTTAGGGTTACGATTGGACCTAGGGTTAGGGATATGTTGAGGGCTAGGGTTAGAGATCCGGTTAGGGTTACGATTGGACCTAGATTTAGGGTTATATTGAGGGCTGGTGTTGGAGGTCCGGTTAGGGTTAGGATTGGACCTAGGGTTAGGGTTATGTTGAGGGCTAGGGTTAGAGATCCGGTTAGGGTTACGATTGGACCTAGGGTTAGGGTTATGTTGAAGGCTAGGGTTAGAGATCCGGTTAGGGTTACGATTGGACCTAGGGTTAGGGTTATGTTGAGGGCTAGGGTTAGAGATCCGGTTACGGTTACGATTGGACCTAGGGTTAGGGTTATGTTGAGGGCTAGGGTTAGAGATCCGGTTAGGGTTATGATTGGACCTAGGGTTAGGGTTATGTTGAGGGCTAGGGTTAGAGATCCGGTTAGGGTTACGATTAGACCTAGGGTTAGGGTTATGTTGAGGGCTAGGGTTAGAGAACCGGTTAGGGTTACGATTGGACCTAGGGTTAGGGTTATGTTGAGGACTAGGGTTAGAGATCCGGTTAGGGTTACGATAGGACCTAGGGTTAGGGTTATGTTGAGGGCTAGGGTTAGAGATCCGGTTAGGGTTACGATTGGATCTAGGGTTAGGTTTATGTTGAGGGCTGGGGTTAGAGATCCGGTTAGGGTTACGATTGGACCTAGGGTTAGGGTTATGTTGAGGGCTAGGTTTGGAGATCCGGTTAGGGTTACGATTGGACCTAGGGTTAGGGTTATGTTGAGGGCTGGTGTTGGAGATCCGGTTAGGGTTACGATTGGACCTAGGGTTAGGGTTATGTTGAGGGCTAGGGTCAGAGATCCGGTTAGGGTTACGATTGGACCTAGGGTTAGGGTTCTGTTGAGGGCTAGGGTTAGAGATCCGGTTAGGGTTATGATTGGACCTAGGGTTAGGGTTATGTTGAGGGCTAGGGTTAGAGAGACGGTTAGGGTTACGATTGGACCTAGGGTTAGGGTTATGTTGAGGGCTAGGGTTAGAGATCCGGTTAGGGTTACGATTGGACCTAGGGTTAGGGTTATGTTGAGGGCTAGGGTTAGAGATCCGGTTAGGGTTACGATTGGACCTAGGGTTAGTGTTATGTTGAGGGCTAGGGATAGAGATCCGGTTAGGGTTACGATTGGACCTAGGGTTAGGGTTATGTTGAGGGCTAGGGTTAGAGATCCGGTTAGGGTTACGATTGGACCTAGGGTTAGGGTTATGTTGAGGGCTAGGGTTAGAGATCCGGTTAGGGTTACGATTGGACCTAGGGTTAGGGTTATGTTGAGGGCTAGGGTTACAGATCCGGTTAGGGTTACGATTGGACCTAGGGTTAGGGTTATGTTGAGGGCTGGTGTTGGAGATCCGGTTAGGGTTACGATTGGACCTAGGGTTAGGGATATGTTGAGGGCTAGGGATAGAGATCCGGTTAGGGTTACGATTGGACCTAGATTTAGGGTTATGTTGAGGGCTGGTGTTGGAGGTCCGGTTAGGGTTACGATTGGACCTAGGGTTAGGGTTATGTTGAGGGCTAGGGTTAGAGATCCGGTTAGGGTTACGATTGGACCTAGGGTTAGGGTTATGTTGAGGGCTAGGGTTAGAGATCCGGTTAGGGTTACGATTGGACCTAGGGTTAGGGTTATGTTGAGGGCTAGGTTTAGAGATCCGGTTAGGGTTACGATTGGACCTAGGGTTAGGGTTATGTTGAGGGCTAGGGTTAGAGAACCGGTTAGGGTTACGATTGGACCTAGGGTTAGGGTTATGTTGAGGGCTAGGGTTAGAGATCCGGTTAGGGTTACGATTGGACCTAGGGTTAGGGTTATGTTGAGGGCTAGGGTTAGAGATCCGGTTAGGGTTAAGATTGGACCTAGGGTTAGGGTTATGTTGAGGCCTAGGGTTAGAGATCCGGTTAGGGTTACGATTGGACCTAGGGTTAGGGTTATGTTGAGGGCTAGGGTTAGAGATCCGGTTAGGGTTACGATTGGACCTAGGGTTAGGGTTATGTTGAGGGCTAGGGTTAGAGATCCGGTTAGGGTTACGATTGGACCTAGGGTTAGGGTTATGTTGAGGGCTAGGGTTAGAGATCCAGTTAGGGTTACGATTGGACCTAGGGTTAGGGTTATGTTGAGGGCTAGGGTTAGAGATCCGGTTAGGGTTACGATTGGACCTAGATTTAGGGTTATGTTGAGGGCTGGTGTTGGAGGTCCGGTTAGGGTTACGATTGGACCTAGGGTTAGGGTTATGTTGAGGACTAGGGTTAGAGATCCGGTTAGGGTTACGATTGGACCTAGGGTTAGGGTTATGTTGAGGGCTAGGGTTAGAGAACCGGTTAGGGTTACGATTGGACCTAGGGTTAGGGTTCTGTTGAGGGCTAGGGTTAGAGATCCGGTTAGGGTTACGATTGGACCTAGGGTTAGGGTTATGTTGAGGGCTGGTGTTGGAGGTCCGGTTAGGGTTACGATTGGACCTAGGGTTAGGGTTATGTTGAGGGCTAGGGTTAGAGATCCGGTTAGGGTTACGATTGGACCTAGGGTTAGGGTTATGTTGAGGGCTAGGGTTAGAGATCCGGTTAGGGTTACGATTGGACCTAGGGTTAGTGTTATGTTGAGGGCTAGGGATAGAGATCCGGTTAGGGTTACGATTGGACCTTGGGTTATGGTTATGTTGAGGGCTAGGGTTAGAGATCCGGTTAGGGTTACGATTGGACCTAGGGTTAGGGTTATGTTGAGGGCTAGGGTTAGAGATCCGGTTAGGGTTACGATTGGACCTAGGGTTAGGGTTATGTTGAGGGCTAGGGTTAGAGATCCGGTTAGGGTTACGATTGGACCTAGGGTTAGGGTTATGTTGAGGGCTGGTGTTGGAGATCCGGTTAGGGTTACGATTGGACCTAGGGTTAGGGAGATGTTGAGGGCTAAGTTTAGAGATCCGGTTAGGGTTACGATTGGACCTAGATTTAGGTTTATGTTGAGGGCTGGTGTTGGAGGTCCGGTTAGGATTACGATTGGACCTAGGGTTAGGGTTATGTTGAGGGCTAGGGTTAGAGATCCGGTTAGGGTTACGATTGGACCTAGGGTTAGGGTTATGTTGAGGGCTAGGGTTAGAGATCCGGTTAGGGTTACGATTGGACCTAGGTTTAGGGTTATGTTGAGGGCTAGGGTTAGAGAACCGGTTAGGGTTACGATTGGACCTAGGGTTAGGGTTATGTTGAGAGCTAGGGTTAGAGATCCGGTTAGGGTTACGATTGGACCTAGGGTTAGGGTTATGTTGAGGGCTAGGGTTAGAGATCCGGTTAGGGTTACGATTGGACCTAGGGTTAGGTTTATGTTGAGGGCTGGGGTTAGAGATCCGGTTAGGGTTACGATTGGACCTAGGGTTAGGGTTATGTTGAGGGCTAGGTTTGGAGATCCGGTTAGGGTTACGATTGGACCTAGGGTTAGGGTTATGTTGAGGGCTGGTGTTGGAGATCCGGTTAGGGTTATGATTGGACCTAGGGTTAGGGTTATGTTGAGGGCTAGGGTTAGAGATCCGGTTAGGGTTACGATTGGACCTAGGGTTAGGGTTATGTTGAGGGCTAGGGTTAGAGATCCGGTTAGGGTTACGATTGGACCTAGGGTTAGGGTTATGTTGAGGGCTAGGGTTAGAGATCCGGTTAGGGTTACGATTGGACCTAGATTTAGGGTTATGTTGAGGGCTGGTGTTGGAGGTCCGGTTAGGGTTACGATTGGACCTAGGGTTAGGGTTATGTTGAGGGCTAGGGTTAGAGATCCGGTTAGGGTTACGATTGGACCTAGGGTTAGGGTTATGTTGAGGGCTAGGGTTAGAGATCCGGTTAGGGTTACGATTGGACCTAGGGTTAGGGTTATGTTGAGGGCTAGGGTAGAGATCCGGTTAGGGTTACGATTGGACCTAGGGTTAGGGTTATGTTGAGGGCTAGGGTTAGAGATCCGGTTAGGGTTACGATTGGACCTAGATTTAGGGTTATGTTGAGGGCTGGTGTTGGAGGTCCGGTTAGGGTTACGATTGGACCTAGGGTTAGGGTTCTGTTGAGGGCTAGGGTTAGAGATCCGGTTAGGGTTACGATTGGACCTAGGGTTAGGGTTATGTTGAGGGCTGGTGTTGGAGATCCGGATAGGGTTACGATTGGACCTAGGGTTAGGGTTATGTTGAGGGCTAGGGTCAGAGATCCGGTTAGGGTTACGATTGGACCTAGGGTTAGGGTTCTGTTGAGGGCTAGGGTTAGAGATCCGGTTAGGGTTACGATTGGACCTAGGGTTAGGGTTATGTTGAGGGCTGGTGTTGGAGGTCCGGTTAGGGTTACGATTGGACCTAGGGTTAGGGTTATGTTGAGGGCTGGTGTTGGAGATCCGGTTAGGGTTACGATTGGACCTAGGGTTAGGGATATGTTGAGGGCTAGGGTTAGAGATCCGGTTAGGGTTACGATTGGACCTAGATTTAGGGTTATGTTGAGGGCTGGTGTTGGAGGTCCGGTTAGGGTTACGATTCGACCTAGGGTTAGGGTTATGTTGAGGGCTAGGGTTAGAGATCCGGTTAGGGTTACGATTGGACCTAGGGTTAGGGTTATGTTGAGGGCTAGGGTTAGAGATCCGGTTAGGGTTACGATTGGACCTAGGGTTAGGGTTATGTTGAGGGCTAGGGTTAGAGATCCGGTTAGGGTTACGATTGGACCTAGGGTTAGGGTTATGTTGAGGGCTAGGGTTAGAGATCCGGTTAGGGTTAGGATTGGACCTAGGGTTAGGGTTATGTTGAGGGCTAGGGTTAGAGATCCGGTTAGGGTTACGATTGGACCTAGGGTTAGGGTTATGTTGAGGGCTGGTGTTGGAGGTCCGGTTAGGGTTACGATTGGACCTAGGGTTAGGGTTATGTTGAGGGCTGGTGTTGGAGATCCGGTTAGGGTTACGATTGGACCTAGGGTTAGGGTTATGTTGAGGGCTAGGGTCAGAGATCCGGTTAGGGTTACGATTGGACCTAGGGTTAGGGTTCTGTTGAGGGCTAGGGTTAGAGATCCGGTTAGGGTTACGATTGGACCTAGGGTTAGGGTTATGTTGAGGGCTGGTGTTGGAGATCCTGTTAGGGTTACGATTGGACCTAGGGTTAGGGTTATGTTGAGGGCTAGGGTTAGAGATCCGGTTAGGGTTACGATTGGACCTAGGGTTAGGGTTATGTTGAGGGCTAGGGTTAGAGATCCGGTTAGTGTTAGGATTGGACCTAGCGTTAGGGTTATGTTGAGGGCTAGGGTTAGAGATCCGGTTAGGGTTACGATTGGACCTAGGGTTAGGGTTATGTTGAGGGCTAGGGTTAGAGATCCGGTTAGGGTTACGATTGGACCTAGGGTTAGGGTTATGTTGAGGGCTAGGGTTAGAGATCCGGTTAGGGTTACGATTGGACCTAGATTTAGGGTTATGTTGAGGGCTGGTGTTGGAGGTCCGGTTAGGGTTACGATTCGACCTAGGGTTAGGGTTATGTTGAGGGCTAGGGTTAGAGATCCGGTTAGGGTTAGGATTGGACCTAGGGTTAGGGTTATGTTGAGGGCTAGGGTTAGAGATCCGGTTAGGGTTACGATTGGACCTAGGGTTAGGGTTATGTTGAGGGCTGGTGTTGGAGGTCCGGTTAGGGTTACGATTGGACCTAGGGTTAGGGTTATGTTGAGGGCTGGTGTTGGAGATCCGGTTAGGGTTACGATTGGACCTAGGGTTAGGGTTATGTTGAGGGCTAGGGTCAGAGATCCGGTTAGGGTTACGATTGGACCTAGGGTTAGGATTCTGTTGAGGGCTAGGGTTAGAGATCCGGTTAGGGTTACGATTGGACCTAGGGTTAGGGTTATGTTGAGGGCTGGTGTTGGAGATCCTGTTAGGGTTACGATTGGACCTAGGGTTAGGGTTATGTTGAGGGCTAGGGTCAGAGATCTGGTTAGGGTTACGATTGGACCTAGGGTTAGGGTTCTGTTGAGGGCTAGGGTTAGAGATCCGGTTAGGGTTACGATTGGACCTAGGGTTAGGGTTATGTTGAGGGCTGGTGTTGGAGGTCCGGTTAGGGTTACGATTGGACCTAGGGTTAGGGTTATGTTGAGGGCTGGTGTTGGAGATCCGGTTAGGGTTACGATTGGACCTAGGGTTAGGGTTATGTTGAGGGCTAGGGTTAGAGATCCTGTTAGGTTTACGATTGGACTAGGGTTAGGGTTATGTTGAGGGCTAGGGTTAGAGATCCGGTTAGGGTTACGATTGGACCTAGGGTTAGGGTTATGTTGAGGGCTAGGGTTAGAGATCCGGTTAGGGTTACGATTGGACCTAGGGTTAGGGTTATGTTGAGGGCTAGGGTTAGAGATCCGGTTAGGGTTACGATTGGACCTAGGGTTAGGGTTATGTTGAGGGCTAGGGTTAGAGAGACGGTTAGGGTTACGATTGGACCTAGGGTTAGGGTTATGCTGAGGGCTAGGGTTAGAGATCCGGTTAGGGTTACGATTGGACCTAGGGTTAGGGTTATGTTGAGGGCTAGGGTTAGAGATCCGGTTAGTGTTAGGATTGGACCTAGCGTTAGGGTTATGTTGAGGGCTAGGGTTAGAGATCCGGTTAGGGTTACGATTGGACCTAGGGTTAGGGTTATGTTGAGGGCTAGGGTTAGAGATCCGGTTAGGGTTACGATTGGACCTAGGGTTAGGGTTATGTTGAGGGCTAGGGTTAGAGATCCGGTTAGGGTTACGATTGGACCTAGGGTTAGGGTTATGTTGAGGGCTATGGTTAGAGATCCGGTTAGGGTTACGATTGGACCTAGGGTTAGGGTTATGTTGAGGGCTATGGTTAGAGATCCGGTTAGGGTTACGATTGGACCTAGGGTTAGGGTTATGTTGAGGGCTAGGGTTAGAGTTCCGGTTAGGGTTACGATTGGACCTAGGGTTAGGGTTATGTTGAGGGCTAGGGTTAGAGATCCGGTTAGGGTTAAGATTGGAACTAGGGTTAGGGTTATGTTGAGGGCTAGGGTTACAGATCCGGTTAGGGTTACGATTGGACCTAGGGTTAGGGTTATGTTGAGGGCTAGGGTTAGAGATCCGGTTAGGGTTACGATTGGACCTAGGGTTAGGGTTATGTTGAGGGCTGGTGTTGGAGATCCGGTTAGGGTTACGATTGGACCTAGGGTTAGGGATATGTTGAGGGCTAGGGTTAGAGATCCGGTTAGGGTTACGATTGGACCTAGATTTAGGGTTATGTTGAGGGCTGGTGTTGGAGGTCCGGTTAGGGTTACGATTCGACCTAGGGTTAGGGTTATGTTGAGGGCTAGGGTTAGAGATCCGGTTAGGGTTACGATTGGACCTAGGGTTAGGGTTATGTTGAGGGCTAGGGTTAGAGATCCGGTTAGGGTTACGATTGGACCTAGGGTTAGGGTTATGTTGAGGGCTAGGGTTAGAGATCCGGTTAGGGTTACGATTGGACCTAGGGTTAGGGTTATGTTGAGGGCTAGGGTTAGAGATCCGGTTAGGGTTACGATTGGACCTAGGGTTAGGGTTATGTTGAGGGCTAGGGTTAGAGATCCGGTTAGGGTTACGATTGGACCTAGGGTTAGAGTTATGTTGAGGGCTAGGGTTAGAGAACCGGTTAGGGTTACGATTGGACCTAGGGTTAGGGTTATGTTGAGGGCTAGGGTTAGAGATCCGGTTAGGGTTACGATTGGACCTAGGGTTAGGGTTATGTTGAGGGCTAGGGTTAGAGATCCGGTTAGGGTTACGATTGGATCTAGGGTTAGGTTTATGTGGAGGGCTGGGGTTAGAGATCCGGTTAGGGTTACGATTGGACCTAGGGTTAGGGTTCTGTTGCGGGCTAGGGTTAGAGATCCGGTTAGGGTTACGATTGGACCTAGGGTTAGGGTTATGTTGAGGGCTGGTGTTGGAGGTCCGGTTAGGGTTACGATTGGACCTAGGGTTAGGGTTATGTTGAGGGCTGGTGTTGGAGATCCGGTTAGGGTTACGATTGGACCTAGGGTTAGGGTTATGTTGAGGGCTAGGGTCAGAGATCCGGTTAGGGTTACGGTTGGACCTAGGGTTAGGGTTCTGTTGAGGGCTAGGGTTAGAGATCCGGTTAGGGTTACGATTGGACCTAGGGTTAGGGTTATGTTGAGGGCTGGTGTTGGAGATCCGGTTAGGGTTACGATTGGACCTAGGGTTAGGGTTATGTTGAGGGCTAGGGTCAGAGATCCGGTTAGGGTTACGATTGGACCTAGGGTTAAGGTTCTGTTGAGGGCTAGGGTTAGAGATCCGGTTAGGGTTACGATTGGACCTAGGGTTAGGGTTATGTTGAGGGCTGGTGTTGGAGGTCCGATTAGGGTTACGATTGGACCTAGGGTTAGGGTTATGTTGAGGGCTGGTGTTGGAGATCGGGTTAGGGTTACGATTGGACCTAGGGTTAGGGTTATGTTGAGGGCTAGGGTCAGAGATCCGGTTAGGGTTACGATTGGACCTAGGGTTAGGGTTATGTTGAGGGCTAGGGTCAGAGATCCGGTTAGGGTTACGATTGGACCTAGGGTTAGGGTTCTGTTGAGGGCTAGGGTTAGAGATCCGGTTAGGGTTACGATTGGACCTAGGGTTAGAGTTATGTTGAGGGCTGGTGTTGGAGGTCCGGTTAGGGTTACGGTTGGACCTAGGGTTAGGGTTATGTTGAGGGCTAGGGTTAGAGATCCGGTTAGGGTTACGATTGGACCTAGGGTTAGGGTTCTGTTGAGGGCTAGGGTTAGAGATCCGGTTAGGGTTACGATTGGACCTAGGGTTAGGGTTATGTTGAGGGCTGGTGTTGGAGGTCCGGTTAGGGTTACGATTGGACCTAGGGTTAGGGTTATGTTGAGGGCTATGGTTAGAGATCCGGTTAGGGTTACGATTGGACCTAGGGTTAGGGTTATGTTGAGGGCTGGTGTTGGAGGTCCGGTTAGGGTTACGATTGGACCTAGGGTTAGGGTTATGTTGAGGGCTAGGGTTAGAGATCCGGTTAGGGTTACGATTGGACCTAGGGTTAGGTATTGTTGAGGGCTAGGGTTAGAGATCCGGTTAGGGTTACGATTGGACCTAGGGTTAGGGTTATGTTGAGGGCTAGGCTTAGAGATCCGGTTAGGGTTACGATTGGACCTAGGGTTAGGGTGATGTTGAGGGCTGGTGTTGGAGATCCGGTTAGGGTTACGATTGGACCTAGGGTTAGGGATATGTTGAGGGCTAGGGTTAGAGATCCGGTTAGGTTTACGATTGGACCTAGATTTAGGGTTATGTTGAGGGCTGGTGTTGGAGGTCCGGTTAGGGTTACGATTGGACCTAGGGTTAGGGTTATGTTGAGGGCTAGGGTTAGAGATCCGGTTAGGGTTACGATTGGACCTAGGGTTAGGGTTATGTTGAGGGCTAGGGTTAGAGATCCGGTTAGGGTTACGATTGGACCTAGGGTTAGGGTTATGTTGAGGGCTAGGGTTAGAGATCCGGTTAGGGTACGATTGGACCTAGGGTTAGGGTTATGTTGAGGTCTAGGGTTAGAGATCCGGTTAGGGTTACGATTGGACCTACGGTTAGGGTTATGTTTAGGGCTAGGGTTAGAGATCCGGTTAGGGTTACGATTGGACCTAGGGTTAGGGTTATGTTGAGGGCTAGGGTTAGAGATCCGGTTAGGGTTACGATTGGACCTAGGGTTAGGGTTATGTTGATGGCTAGGGTTAGAGATCCGGTTAGGGTTACGATTGGACCTAGGGTTAGGGTTATGTTGAGGGCTAGGGTTAGAGATCCGGTTAGGGTTACGATTGGACCTAGGGTTAGGGTTATGTTGAGGGCTAGGGTTAGACATCCGGTTAGGGTTACGATTGGACCTAGGGTTAGGGTTATGTTGAGGGCTAGGGTTAGAGATCCGGTTAGGGTTAAGATTGGACCTAGGGTTAGGGTTATGTTGAGGGCTAGGGTTAGAGATCCGGTTAGGGTTACGATTGGACCTAGGGTTAGGGTTATGTTGAGGGCTAGGGTTAGAGATCCGGTTAGGGTTACGATTGGACCTAGGGTTAGGGTTATGTTGTGGGCTAGGGTTAGAGATCCGGTTAGGGTTACGATTGGACCTAGGGTTAGGGTTATGTTGAGGGCTGGTGTTGGAGATCCGGTTAGGGTTACGATTGGACCTAGGGTTAGGGATATGTTGAGGGCTAGGGTTAGAGATCCGGTTAGGGTTACGATTGGACCTAGATTTAGGGTTATGTTGAGGGCTGGTGTTGGAAGTCCGGTTAGGGTTACGATTGGACCTAGGGTTAGGGTTATGTTGAGGGCTAGGGTTAGAGATCCGGTTAGGGTTACGATTGGACCTAGGGTTAGGGTTATGTTGAGGGCTAGGGTTAGAGATCCGGTTAGGGTTACGATTGGACCTAGGGTTAGGGTTATGTTGAGGGCTAGGGTTAGAGATCCGGTTAGGGTTACGATTGGACCTAGGGTTAGGGTTATGTTGAGGGCTAGGGTTAGAGATCCGGTTAGGGTTACGATTGGACCTAGGGTTAGGGTTATGTTGAGGGCTAGGGTTAGAGATCCGGTTAGGGTTACGATTGGACCTAGGGTTAGGGTTATGTTGAGGGCTAGGGTTAGATATCCGGTTAGGGTTACGATTGGACCTAGGGTTAGGGTTATGTTGAGGGCTAGGGTTAGAGATCCGGTTAGGGTTACGATTGGATCTAGGGTAAGGTTTATGTTGAGGGCTGGGGTTAGAGATCCGGTTAGGGTTACGATTGGACCTAGGGTTAGGGTTATGTTGAGGGCTAGGTTTGGAGATCCGGTTAGGGTTACGATTGGACCTAGGGTTAGGGTTATGTTGAGGGCTGGTGTTGGAGATCCGGTTAGGGTTAAGATTGGACCTAGGGTTAGGGTCATGTTGAGGGCTGGTGTTTGAGGTCCGGTTAGGGTTACGATTGGACCTGGGGTTAGGGTTATGTTGAGGGCTAGGGTTAGAGATCCGGTTAGGGTTACGATTGGACCTAGGGTTAGGGTTATGTTGAGGGCTAGGGTTAGAGATCCGGTTAGGGTTACGATTGGACCTAGGGTTAGGGTTATGTTGAGGGCTAGGGTCAGAGATCCGGTTAGGGTTACGATTGGACCTAGGGTTAGGGATATGTTGAGGGCTAGGGTTAGAGATCCGGTTAGGGTTACGATTGGACCTAGATTTAGGGTTATGTTGAGGACTGGTGTTGGAGGTCCAGTTAGGGTTACGATTGGACCTAGGGTTAGGGTTATGTTGAGGGCTAGGGTTAGAGATCCGGTTAGAGTTACGATTGGACCTAGGGTTAGGGTTATGTTGAGGGCTAGGGTTAGAGATCCGGTTAGGGTTACGATTGGACCTAGGGTTAGGGTTATGTTGAGGGCTAGGGTTAGAGATCCGGTTAGGGTTACGATTGGACCTAGGGTTAGGGTTATGTTGAGGGCTAGGGTTAGAGATCCGGTTAGGGTTACGATTGGACCTAGGGTTAGGGTTATGTTGAGGGCTAGGGTTAGAGATCCGGTTAGGGTTACGATTGGACCTAGGGTTAGGGTTATGTTGAGGGCTAGGGTTAGAGATCCGGTTAGGGTTACGATTGGACCTAGGGTTAGGGTTATGTTGAGGGCTAGGCTTAGAGATCCGGTTAGGGTTACGATTGGACCTAGGGTTAGGGTTATGTTGAGGGTTGGTGTTGGAGATCCGGTTAGGGTTACGATTGGACCTAGGGTTAGGGATATGTTGAGGGCTAGGGTTAGAGATCCGGTTAGGGTTACGATTGGACCTAGATTTAGGGTTATGTTGAGGGCTGGTGTTGGAGGTCCGGTTAGGGTTACGATTGGACCTAGGGTTAGGGTTATGTTGAGGGCTAGGGTTAGAGATCCGGTTAGGGTTACGATTGGACCTAGGGTTAGGGTTATGTTGAGGGCTAGGGTTAGAGATCCGGTTAGGGTTACGATTGGACCTAGGGTTAGGGTTATGTTGAGGGCTAGGGTTAGAGATCCGGTTAGGGTTACGATTGGACCTAGGGTTAGGGTTATGTTGAGGTCTAGGGTTAGAGATCCGGTTAGGGTTACGATTGGACCTACGGTTAGGGTTATGTTTAGGGCTAGGGTTAGAGATCCGGTTAGGGTTACGATTGGACCTAGGGTTAGGGTTATGTTGAGGGCTAGGGTTAGAGATCCGGTTAGGGTTACGATTGGACCTAGGGTTAGGGTTATGTTGATGGCTAGGGTTAGAGATCCGGTTAGGGTTACGATTGGACCTAGGGTTAGGGTTATGTTGAGGGCTAGGGTTAGAGATCCGGTTAGGGTTACGATTGGACCTAGGGTTAGGGTTATGTTGAGGGCTAGGGTTAGACATCCGGTTAGGGTTACGATTGGACCTAGGGTTAGGGTTATGTTGATTGCTAGGGTTAGAGATCCGGTTAGGGTTAAGATTGGACCTAGGGTTAGGGTTATGTTGAGGGCTAGGGTTAGAGATCCGGTTAGGGTTACGATTGGACCTAGGGTTAGGGTTATGTTGAGGGCTAGGGTTAGAGATCCGGTTAGGGTTACGATTGGACCTAGGGTTAGGGTTATGTTGTGGGCTAGGGTTAGAGATCCGGTTAGGGTTACGATTGGACCTAGGGTTAGGGTTATGTTGAGGGCTGGTGTTGGAGATCCGGTTAGGGTTACGATTGGACCTAGGGTTAGGGATATGTTGAGGGCGAGGGTTAGAGATCCGGTTAGGGTTACGATTGGACCTAGATTTAGGGTTATGTTGAGGGCTGGTGTTGGAAGTCCGGTTAGGGTTACGATTGGACCTAGGGTTAGGGTTATGTTGAGGGCTAGGGTTAGAGATCCGGTTAGGGTTACGATTGGACCTAGGGTTAGGGTTATGTTGAGGGCTAGGGTTAGAGATCCGGTTAGGGTTACGATTGGACCTAGGGTTAGGGTTATGTTGAGGGCTAGGGTTAGAGATCCGGTTAGGGTTACGATTGGACCTAGGGTTAGGGTTATGTTGAGGGCTAGGGTTAGAGATCCGGTTAGGGTTACGATTGGACCTAGGGTTAGGGTTATGTTGAGGGCTAGGGTTAGAGATCCGGTTAGGGTTACGATTGGACCTAGGGTTAGGGTTATGTTGAGGGCTAGGGTTAGAGATCCGGTTAGGGTTACGATTGGACCTAGGGTTAGGGTTATGTTGAGGTCTAGGGTTAGAGATCCGGTTAGGGTTACGATTGGACCTACGGTTAGGGTTATGTTTAGGGCTAGGGTTAGAGATCCGGTTAGGGTTACGATTGGACCTAGGGTTAGGGTTATGTTGAGGGCTAGGGTTAGAGATCCGGTTAGGGTTACGATTGGACCTAGGGTTAGGGTTATGTTGATGGCTAGGGTTAGAGATCCGGTTAGGGTTACGATTGGACCTAGGGTTAGGGTTATGTTGAGGGCTAGGGTTAGAGATCCGGTTAGGGTTACGATTGGACCTAGGGTTAGGGTTATGTTGAGGGCTAGGGTTAGACATCCGGTTAGGGTTACGATTGGACCTAGGGTTAGGGTTATGTTGAGGGCTAGGGTTAGAGATCCGGTTAGGGTTAAGATTGGACCTAGGGTTAGGGTTATGTTGAGGGCTAGGGTTAGAGATCCGGTTAGGGTTACGATTGGACCTAGGGTTAGGGTTATGTTGAGGGCTAGGGTTAGAGATCCGGTTAGGGTTACGATTGGACCTAGGGTTAGGGTTATGTTGTGGGCTAGGGTTAGAGATCCGGTTAGGGTTACGATTGGACCTAGGGTTAGGGTTATGTTGAGGGCTGGTGTTGGAGATCCGGTTAGGGTTACGATTGGACCTAGGGTTAGGGATATGTTGAGGGCGAGGGTTAGAGATCCGGTTAGGGTTACGATTGGACCTAGATTTAGGGTTATGTTGAGGGCTGGTGTTGGAAGTCCGGTTAGGGTTACGATTGGACCTAGGGTTAGGGTTATGTTGAGGGCTAGGGTTAGAGATCCGGTTAGGGTTACGATTGGACCTAGGGTTAGGGTTATGTTGAGGGCTAGGGTTAGAGATCCGGTTAGGGTTACGATTGGACCTAGGGTTAGGGTTATGTTGAGGGCTAGGGTTAGAGATCCGGTTAGGGTTACGATTGGACCTAGGGTTAGGGTTATGTTGAGGGCTAGGGTTAGAGATCCGGTTAGGGTTACGATTGGACCTAGGGTTAGGGTTATGTTGAGGGCTAGGGTTAGAGATCCGGTTAGGGTTACGATTGGACCTAGGGTTAGGGTTATGTTGAGGGCTAGGGTTAGAGATCCGGTTAGGGTTACGATTGGACCTAGGGTTAGGGTTATGTTGAGGTCTAGGGTTAGAGATCCGGTTAGGGTTACGATTGGACCTACGGTTAGGGTTATGTTTAGGGCTAGGGTTAGAGATCCGGTTAGGGTTACGATTGGACCTAGGGTTAGGGTTATGTTGAGGGCTAGGGTTAGAGATCCGGTTAGGGTTACGATTGGACCTAGGGTTAGGGTTATGTTGAGGGCTAGGGTTAGAGATCCGGTTAGGGTTACGATTGGACCTAGGGTTAGGGTTATGTTGAGGGCTAGGGTTAGAGATCCGGTTAGGGTTACGATTGGACCTAGGGTTAGGGTTATGTTGAGGGCTAGGGTTAGAGATCCGGTTAGGGTTACGATTGGACCTAGGGTTAGGGTTATGTTGAGGTCTAGGGTTAGAGATCCGGTTAGGGTTACGATTGGACCTACGGTTAGGGTTATGTTTAGGGCTAGGGTTAGAGATCCGGTTAGGGTTACGATTGGACCTAGGGTTAGGGTTATGTTGAGGGCTAGGGTTAGAGATCCGGTTAGGGTTACGATTGGACCTAGGGTTAGGGTTATGTTGATGGCTAGGGTTAGAGATCCGGTTAGGGTTACGATTGGACCTAGGGTTAGGGTTATGTTGAGGGCTAGGGTTAGAGATCCGGTTAGGGTTACGATTGGACCTAGGGTTAGGGTTATGTTGAGGGCTAGGGTTAGACATCCGGTTAGGGTTACGATTGGACCTAGGGTTAGGGTTATGTTGAGGGCTAGGGTTAGAGATCCGGTTAGGGTTAAGATTGGACCTAGGGTTAGGGTTATGTTGAGGGCTAGGGTTAGAGATCCGGTTAGGGTTACGATTGGACCTAGGGTTAGGGTTATGTTGAGGGCTAGGGTTAGAGATCCGGTTAGGGTTACGATTGGACCTAGGGTTAGGGTTATGTTGTGGGCTAGGGTTAGAGATCCGGTTAGGGTTACGATTGGACCTAGGGTTAGGGTTATGTTGAGGGCTGGTGTTGGAGATCCGGTTAGGGTTACGATTGGACCTAGGGTTAGGGTTATGTTGAGGGCTAGGGTTAGAGATCCGGTTAGGGTTACGATTGGACCTAGGGTTAGGGTTATGTTGAGGGCTAGGGTTAGAGATCCGGTTAGGGTTACGATTGGACCTAGGGTTAGGGTTATGTTGAGGGCTAGGGTTAGAGATCCGGTTAGGGTTACGATTGGACCTAGGGTTAGGGTTATGTTGAGGGCTAGGGTTAGAGATCCGGTTAGGGTTACGATTGGACCTAGGGTTAGGGTTATGTTGAGGGCTAGGGTTAGATATCCGGTTAGGGTTACGATTGGACCTAGGGTTAGGGTTATGTTGAGGGCTAGGGTTAGAGATCCGGTTAGGGTTACGATTGGATCTAGGGTAAGGTTTATGTTGAGGGCTGGGGTTAGAGATCCGGTTAGGGTTACGATTGGACCTAGGGTTAGGGTTATGTTGAGGGCTAGGTTTGGAGATCCGGTTAGGGTTACGATTGGACCTAGGGTTAGGGTTATGTTGAGGGCTGGTGTTGGAGATCCGGTTAGGGTTAAGATTGGACCTAGGGTTAGGGTCATGTTGAGGGCTGGTGTTTGAGGTCCGGTTAGGGTTACGATTGGACCTGGCGTTAGGGTTATGTTGAGGGCTAGGGTTAGAGATCCGGTTAGGGTTACGATTGGACCTAGGGTTAGGGTTATGTTGAGGGCTAGGGTTAGAGATCCGGTTAGGGTTACGATTGGACCTAGGGTTAGGGTTATGTTGAGGGCTAGGGTCAGAGATCCGGTTAGGGTTACGATTGGACCTAGGGTTAGGGATATGTTGAGGGCTAGGGTTAGAGATCCGGTTAGGGTTACGATTGGACCTAGATTTAGGGTTATGTTGAGGACTGGTGTTGGAGGTCCAGTTAGGGTTACGATTGGACCTAGGGTTAGGGTTATGTTGAGGGCTAGGGTTAGAGATCCGGTTAGAGTTACGATTGGACCTAGGGTTAGGGTTATGTTGAGGGCTAGGGTTAGAGATCCGGTTAGGGTTACGATTGGACCTAGGGTTAGGGTTATGTTGAGGGCTAGGGTTAGAGATCCGGTTAGGGTTACGATTGGACCTAGGGTTAGGGTTATGTTGAGGGCTAGGGTTAGAGATCCGGTTAGGCTTACGATTGGACCTAGGGTTAGGGTTATGTTGAGGGCTAGGGTTAGAGATCCGGTTAGGGTTACGATTGGACCTAGGGTTAGGGTTATGTTGAGGGCTAGGGTTAGACATCCGGTTAGGGTTACGATTGGACCTAGGGTTAGGGTTATGTTGAGGGCTAGGGTTAGAGATCCGGTTAGGGTTAAGATTGGACCTAGGATTAGGGTTATGTTGAGGGCTAGGGTTAGAGATCCGGTTAGGGTTACGATTGAACCTAGGGTTAGGGTTATGTTGAGGGCTAGGGTTAGAGATCCGGTTAGGGTTACGATTGGACCTAGGGTTAGGGTTATGTTGAGGGCTAGGGTTAGAGATCCGGTTAGGGTTACGATTGAACCTAGGGTTAGGGTTATGTTGAGGGCTAGGGTTAGAGATCCGGTTAGGGTTACGATTGGACCTAGGGTTAGGGTTATGTTGAGGGCTGTTGTTGGAGATCCGGTTAGGGTTACGATTGGACCTAGGGTTAGGGATATGTTGAGGGCTAGGGTTAGAGATCCGGTTAGGGTTACGATTGGACCTAGATTTAGGGTTATGTTGAGGGCTGGTGTTGGAGTTCCGGTTAGGGTTACGATTGGACCTAGGGTTAGGGTTATGTTGAGGGCTAGGGTTAGAGATCCGGTTAGGGTTACGATTGGACCTAGGGTTAGGGTTATGTTGAGGGCTAGGGTTAGAGATCCGGTTAGGGTTAGGATTGGACCTAGGGTTAGGGTTATGTTGAGGGCTAGGGTTAGAGATCCGGTTAGGGTTACGATTGGACCTAGGGTTAGGGTTATGTTGAGGGCTAGGGTTAGAGATCCGGTTAGGGTTACGATTGGACCTAGGGTTAGGGTTATGTTGAGGGCTAGGGTTAGAGAACCGGTTAGGGTTACGATTGGACCTAGGGTTAGGGTTATGTTGAGGGCTAGGGTTAGAGAACCGGTTAGGGTTACGATTGGACCTAGGGTTAGGGTTATGTTGAGGGCTAGGGTTAGAGATCCGGTTAGGGTTACGATTGGACCTAGGGTTAGGGTTATGTTGAGGGTTAGGGTTAGAGATCCGGTTAGGGTTACGATTGGATCTAGGGTTAGGTTTATGTTGAGGGCTGGGGTTAAAGATCCGGTTAGGGTTACGATTGGACCTAGGGTTAGGGTTATGTTGAGGGCTAGGTTTGGAGATCCGGTTAGGGTTACGATTGGACGTAGGGTTAGGGTTATGTTGAGGGCTGGTGTTGGAGATCCGGTTAGGGTTACGATTGGACCTAGGGTTAGGGTTATGTTGAGGGCTAGGGTCAGAGATCCGTTTAGGGTTACGATTGGACCTAGGGTTAGGGTTCTGTTGAGGGCTAGGGTTAGAGATACGGTTAGGGTTACGATTGGACCTAGGGTTAGGGTCATGTTGAGGGCTGGTGTTGGAGGTCCGGTTAGGGTTACGATTGGACCTGGGGTTAGGGTTATGTTGAGGGCTAGGGTTAGAGATCCGGTTAGGGTTACGATTGGACCTAGGGTTAGGGTTATGTTGAGGGCTAGGGTTAGAGATCCGGTTAGGGTTACGATTGGACCTAGGGTTAGGGTTATGTTGAGAGCTAGGGTTAGAGATCCGGTTAGGGTTACGATTGGACCTAGGGTTAGGGTTATGTTGAGGGCTGGTGTTGGAGATCCGGTTGGGTTACGATTGGACCTAGGGTTAGGGATATGTTGAGGGCTAGGGTTAGAGATCCGGTTAGGGTTACGATTGGACCTAGATTTAGGGTTATGTTGAGGGCTGGTGTTGGAGGTCCGGTTAGGGTTACGATTGGACCTAGGGTTAGGGTTATGTTGAGGACTAGGGTTAGAGATCCTGTTAGGGTTACGATTGGACCTAGGGTTAGGGTTATGTTGAGGGCTAGGGTTAGAGATCCGGTTAGGGTTACGATTGGACCTAGGGTTAGGGTTATGTTGAGGGCTAGGGTTAGAGATCCGGTTAGGGTTACGATTGGACCTAGGGTTAGTGTTATGTTGAGGGCTAGGGTTAGAGATCCGGTTAGGGTTACGATTGGACCTAGGGTTAGGGTTATGTTGAGGGCTAGTGTTAGAGATCCGGTTAGGGTTACGATTGGACCTAGGGTTAGGGTTATGTTGAGGGCTAGGGTTAGAGATCCGGTTAGGGTTACGATTGGACCTAGCGTTAGGGTTATGTTGAGGGCTAGGGTTAGAGATCCGGTTAGGGTTACGATTGGACCTAGGGTTAGGGTTATGTTGAGGTCTAGGGTTAGAGATCCGGTTAGGGTTACGATTGGACCTACGGTTAGGGTTATGTTTAGGGCTAGGGTTAGAGATCCGGTTAGGGTTACGATTGGACCTAGGGTTAGGGTTATGTTGAGGGCTAGGGTTAGAGATCCGGTTAGGGTTACGATTGGACCTAGGGTTAGGGTTATGTTGATGGCTAGGGTTAGAGATCCGGTTAGGGTTACGATTGGACCTAGGGTTAGGGTTATGTTGAGGGCTAGGGTTAGAGATCCGGTTAGGGTTACGATTGGACCTAGGGTTAGGGTTATGTTGAGGGCTAGGGTTAGACATCCGGTTAGGGTTACGATTGGACCTAGGGTTAGGGTTATGTTGAGGGCTAGGGTTAGAGATCCGGTTAGGGTTAAGATTGGACCTAGGGTTAGGGTTATGTTGAGGGCTAGGGTTAGAGATCCGGTTAGGGTTACGATTGGACCTAGGGTTAGGGTTATGTTGAGGGCTAGGGTTAGAGATCCGGTTAGGGTTACGATTGGACCTAGGGTTAGGGTTATGTTGTGGGCTAGGGTTAGAGATCCGGTTAGGGTTACGATTGGACCTAGGGTTAGGGTTATGTTGAGGGCTGGTGTTGGAGATCCGGTTAGGGTTACGATTGGACCTAGGGTTAGGGATATGTTGAGGGCTAGGGTTAGAGATCCGGTTAGGGTTACGATTGGACCTAGATTTAGGGTTATGTTGAGGGCTGGTGTTGGAAGTCCGGTTAGGGTTACGATTGGACCTAGGGTTAGGGTTATGTTGAGGGCTAGGGTTAGAGATCCGGTTAGGGTTACGATTGGACCTAGGGTTAGGGTTATGTTGAGGGCTAGGGTTAGAGATCCGGTTAGGGTTACGATTGGACCTAGGGTTAGGGTTATGTTGAGGGCTAGGGTTAGAGATCCGGTTAGGGTTACGATTGGACCTAGGGTTAGGGTTATGTTGAGGGCTAGGGTTAGAGATCCGGTTAGGGTTACGATTGGACCTAGGGTTAGGGTTATGTTGAGGGCTAGGGTTAGAGATCCGGTTAGGGTTACGATTGGACCTAGGGTTAGGGTTATGTTGAGGGCTAGGGTTAGATATCCGGTTAGGGTTACGATTGGACCTAGGGTTAGGGTTATGTTGAGGGCTAGGGTTAGAGATCCGGTTAGGGTTACGATTGGATCTAGGGTAAGGTTTATGTTGAGGGCTGGGGTTAGAGATCCGGTTAGGGTTACGATTGGACCTAGGGTTAGGGTTATGTTGAGGGCTAGGTTTGGAGATCCGGTTAGGGTTACGATTGGACCTAGGGTTAGGGTTATGTTGAGGGCTGGTGTTGGAGATCCGGTTAGGGTTAAGATTGGACCTAGGGTTAGGGTCATGTTGAGGGCTGGTGTTTGAGGTCCGGTTAGGGTTACGATTGGACCTGGGGTTAGGGTTATGTTGAGGGCTAGGGTTAGAGATCCGGTTAGGGTTACGATTGGACCTAGGGTTAGGGTTATGTTGAGGGCTAGGGTTAGAGATCCGGTTAGGGTTACGATTGGACCTAGGGTTAGGGTTATGTTGAGGGCTAGGGTCAGAGATCCGGTTAGGGTTACGATTGGACCTAGGGTTAGGGATATGTTGAGGGCTAGGGTTAGAGATCCGGTTAGGGTTACGATTGGACCTAGATTTAGGGTTATGTTGAGGACTGGTGTTGGAGGTCCAGTTAGGGTTACGATTGGACCTAGGGTTAGGGTTATGTTGAGGGCTAGGGTTAGAGATCCGGTTAGAGTTACGATTGGACCTAGGGTTAGGGTTATGTTGAGGGCTAGGGTTAGAGATCCGGTTAGGGTTACGATTGGACCTAGGGTTAGGGTTATGTTGAGGGCTAGGGTTAGAGATCCGGTTAGGGTTACGATTGGACCTAGGGTTAGGGTTATGTTGAGGGCTAGGGTTAGAGATCCGGTTAGGCTTACGATTGGACCTAGGGTTAGGGTTATGTTGAGGGCTAGGGTTAGAGATCCGGTTAGGGTTACGATTGGACCTAGGGTTAGGGTTATGTTGAGGGCTAGGGTTAGACATCCGGTTAGGGTTACGATTGGACCTAGGGTTAGGGTTATGTTGAGGGCTAGGGTTAGAGATCCGGTTAGGGTTAAGATTGGACCTAGGATTAGGGTTATGTTGAGGGCTAGGGTTAGAGATCCGGTTAGGGTTACGATTGAACCTAGGGTTAGGGTTATGTTGAGGGCTAGGGTTAGAGATCCGGTTAGGGTTACGATTGGACCTAGGGTTAGGGTTATGTTGAGGGCTAGGGTTAGAGATCCGGTTAGGGTTACGATTGAACCTAGGGTTAGGGTTATGTTGAGGGCTAGGGTTAGAGATCCGGTTAGGGTTACGATTGGACCTAGGGTTAGGGTTATGTTGAGGGCTGTTGTTGGAGATCCGGTTAGGGTTACGATTGGACCTAGGGTTAGGGATATGTTGAGGGCTAGGGTTAGAGATCCGGTTAGGGTTACGATTGGACCTAGATTTAGGGTTATGTTGAGGGCTGGTGTTGGAGTTCCGGTTAGGGTTACGATTGGACCTAGGGTTAGGGTTATGTTGAGGGCTAGGGTTAGAGATCCGGTTAGGGTTACGATTGGACCTAGGGTTAGGGTTATGTTGAGGGCTAGGGTTAGAGATCCGGTTAGGGTTAGGATTGGACCTAGGGTTAGGGTTATGTTGAGGGCTAGGGTTAGAGATCCGGTTAGGGTTACGATTGGACCTAGGGTTAGGGTTATGTTGAGGGCTAGGGTTAGAGATCCGGTTAGGGTTACGATTGGACCTAGGGTTAGGGTTATGTTGAGGGCTAGGGTTAGAGAACCGGTTAGGGTTACGATTGGACCTAGGGTTAGGGTTATGTTGAGGGCTAGGGTTAGAGAACCGGTTAGGGTTACGATTGGACCTAGGGTTAGGGTTATGTTGAGGGCTAGGGTTAGAGATCCGGTTAGGGTTACGATTGGACCTAGGGTTAGGGTTATGTTGAGGGTTAGGGTTAGAGATCCGGTTAGGGTTACGATTGGATCTAGGGTTAGGTTTATGTTGAGGGCTGGGGTTAAAGATCCGGTTAGGGTTACGATTGGACCTAGGGTTAGGGTTATGTTGAGGGCTAGGTTTGGAGATCCGGTTAGGGTTACGATTGGACGTAGGGTTAGGGTTATGTTGAGGGCTGGTGTTGGAGATCCGGTTAGGGTTACGATTGGACCTAGGGTTAGGGTTATGTTGAGGGCTAGGGTCAGAGATCCGTTTAGGGTTACGATTGGACCTAGGGTTAGGGTTCTGTTGAGGGCTAGGGTTAGAGATACGGTTAGGGTTACGATTGGACCTAGGGTTAGGGTCATGTTGAGGGCTGGTGTTGGAGGTCCGGTTAGGGTTACGATTGGACCTGGGGTTAGGGTTATGTTGAGGGCTAGGGTTAGAGATCCGGTTAGGGTTACGATTGGACCTAGGGTTAGGGTTATGTTGAGGGCTAGGGTTAGAGATCCGGTTAGGGTTACGATTGGACCTAGGGTTAGGGTTATGTTGAGAGCTAGGGTTAGAGATCCGGTTAGGGTTACGATTGGACCTAGGGTTAGGGTTATGTTGAGGGCTGGTGTTGGAGATCCGGTTGGGTTACGATTGGACCTAGGGTTAGGGATATGTTGAGGGCTAGGGTTAGAGATCCGGTTAGGGTTACGATTGGACCTAGATTTAGGGTTATGTTGAGGGCTGGTGTTGGAGGTCCGGTTAGGGTTACGATTGGACCTAGGGTTAGGGTTATGTTGAGGACTAGGGTTAGAGATCCTGTTAGGGTTACGATTGGACCTAGGGTTAGGGTTATGTTGAGGGCTAGGGTTAGAGATCCGGTTAGGGTTACGATTGGACCTAGGGTTAGGGTTATGTTGAGGGCTAGGGTTAGAGATCCGGTTAGGGTTACGATTGGACCTAGGGTTAGTGTTATGTTGAGGGCTAGGGTTAGAGATCCGGTTAGGGTTACGATTGGACCTAGGGTTAGGGTTATGTTGAGGGCTAGTGTTAGAGATCCGGTTAGGGTTACGATTGGACCTAGGGTTAGGGTTATGTTGAGGGCTAGGGTTAGAGATCCGGTTAGGGTTACGATTGGACCTAGCGTTAGGGTTATGTTGAGGGCTAGGGTTAGAGATCCGGTTAGGGTTACGATTGGACCTAGGGTTAGGGTTATGTTGAGGGCTAGGGTTAGAGATCCGGTTAGGGTTACGATTGGACCTAGGGTTAGGGTTATGTTGAGGGCTAGGGTTAGAGATCCGGTTAGGGTTACGATTGGACCTAGGGTTAGGGTTATGTTGAGGGCTAGGGTTAGAGATCCGGTTAGGGTTACGATTGGACCTAGGGTTAGGGTTATGTTGAGGGCTAGGGTTAGAGATCCGGTTAGGGTTAAGATTGGACCTAGGGTTAGGGTTATGTTGAGGGCTAGGGTTAGAGATCCGGTTAGGGTTACGATTGGACCTAGGGTTAGGGTTATGTTGAGGGCTAGGGTTAGAGATCCGGTTAGGGTTACGATTGGACCTAGGGTTAGGGTTATGTTGAGGGCTAGGGTTAGAGATCCGGTTAGGGTTACGATTGGACCTAGGGTTAGGGTTATGTTGAGGGCTGGTGTTGGAGATCCGGTTAGGGTTACGATTGGACCTAGGGTTAGGGATATGTTGAGGGCTAGGGTTAGAGATCCGGTTAGGGTTACGATTGGACCTAGATTTAGGGTTATATTGAGGGCTGGTGTTGGAGGTCCGGTTAGGGTTAGGATTGGACCTAGGGTTAGGGTTATGTTGAGGGCTAGGGTTAGAGATCCGGTTAGGGTTACGATTGGACCTAGGGTTAGGGTTATGTTGAAGGCTAGGGTTAGAGATCCGGTTAGGGTTACGATTGGACCTAGGGTTAGGGTTATGTTGAGGGCTAGGGTTAGAGATCCGGTTACGGTTACGATTGGACCTAGGGTTAGGGTTATGTTGAGGGCTAGGGTTAGAGATCCGGTTAGGGTTATGATTGGACCTAGGGTTAGGGTTATGTTGAGGGCTAGGGTTAGAGATCCGGTTAGGGTTACGATTAGACCTAGGGTTAGGGTTATGTTGAGGGCTAGGGTTAGAGAACCGGTTAGGGTTACGATTGGACCTAGGGTTAGGGTTATGTTGAGGACTAGGGTTAGAGATCCGGTTAGGGTTACGATAGGACCTAGGGTTAGGGTTATGTTGAGGGCTAGGGTTAGAGATCCGGTTAGGGTTACGATTGGATCTAGGGTTAGGTTTATGTTGAGGGCTGGGGTTAGAGATCCGGTTAGGGTTACGATTGGACCTAGGGTTAGGGTTATGTTGAGGGCTAGGTTTGGAGATCCGGTTAGGGTTACGATTGGACCTAGGGTTAGGGTTATGTTGAGGGCTGGTGTTGGAGATCCGGTTAGGGTTACGATTGGACCTAGGGTTAGGGTTATGTTGAGGGCTAGGGTCAGAGATCCGGTTAGGGTTACGATTGGACCTAGGGTTTGGGTTCTGTTGAGGGGTAGGGTTAGAGATCCGGTTAGGGTTACGATTGGACCTAGGGTTAGGGTTATGTTGAGGGCTAGGGTTAGAGAGACGGTTAGGGTTACGATTGGACCTAGGGTTAGGGTTATGTTGAGGGCTAGGGTTAGAGATCCGGTTAGGGTTACGATTGGACCTAGGGTTAGGGTTATGTTGAGGGCTAGGGTTAGAGATCCGGTTAGGGTTACGATTGGACCTAGGGTTAGTGTTATGTTGAGGGCTAGGGATAGAGATCCGGTTAGGGTTACGATTGGACCTAGGGTTAGGGTTATGTTGAGGGCTAGGGTTAGAGATCCGGTTAGGGTTACGATTGGACCTAGGGTTAGGGTTATGTTGAGGGCTAGGGTTACAGATCCGGTTAGGGTTACGATTGGACCTAGGGTTAGGGTTATGTTGAGGGCTGGTGTTGGAGATCCGGTTAGGGTTACGATTGGACCTAGGGTTAGGGATATGTTGAGGGCTAGGGTTAGAGATCCGGTTAGGGTTACGATTGGACCTAGATTTAGGGTTATGTTGAGGGCTGGTGTTGGAGGTCCGGTTAGGGTTACGATTGGACCTAGGGTTAGGGTTATGTTGAGGGCTAGGGTTAGAGATCCGGTTAGGGTTACGATTGGACCTAGGGTTAGGGTTATGTTGAGGGCTAGGGTTAGAGATCCGGTTAGGGTTACGATTGGACCTAGGGTTAGGGTTATGTTGAGGGCTAGGTTTAGAGATCCGGTTAGGGTTACGATTGGACCTAGGGTTAGGGTTATGTTGAGGGCTAGGGTTAGAGAACCGGTTAGGGTTACGATTGGACCTAGGGTTAGGGTTATGTTGAGGGCTAGGGTTAGAGATCCGGTTAGGGTTACGATTGGACCTAGGGTTAGGGTTATGTTGAGGGCTAGGGTTAGAGATCCGGTTAGGGTTAAGATTGGACCTAGGGTTAGGGTTATGTTGAGGGCTAGGGTTAGAGATCCGGTTAGGGTTACGATTGGACCTAGGGTTAGTGTTATGTTGAGGGCTAGGGTTAGAGATCCGGTTAGGGTTACGATTGGACCTAGGGTTAGGGTTATGTTGAGGGCTAGTGTAAGAGATCCGGTTAGGGTTACGATTGGACGTAGGGTTAGGGTTATGTTGAGGGCTAGGGTTAGAGATCCGGTTAGGGTTACGATTGGACCTAGGGTTAGTGTTATGTTGAGGGCAAGGGTTAGAGATCCGGTTAGGGTTACGATTGGACCTAGGGTTAGGGTTATGTTGAGGGCTAGGGTTAGAGAGACGGTTAGGGTTACGATTGGACCTAGGGTTAGGGTTATGTTGAGGGCTAGGGTTAGAGATCCAGTTAGGGTTACGATTGGACCTAGGGTTAGGGTTATGTTGAGGGCTAGGGTTAGAGATCCGGTTAGGGTTACGATTGGACCTAGGGTCAGGGTTATGTTGAGGGCTAGGGTTAGAGATCCGGTTAGGGTTACGATTGGACCTAGGGTCAGGGTTATGTTGAGGGCTAGGGTTAGATATCCGGTTAGGGTTACGATTGGACCTAGGGTCAGGGTTATGTTGAGGGCTAAGGTTAGAGATCCGGTTAGGGATACGATTGGACCTAGGGTTAGGGTTATGTTGAGGGCTAGGGTTAGAGATCCGGTTAGGGTTACGATTGGACCTAGGGTTAGGGTTATGTTGAGGGCTAGGGTTAGGGATCCGGTTAGGGTTACGATTGGACCTAGGGTTAGGGTCATGTTGAGGGCTAGGGTTAGAGATCCGGTTAGGGTTACGATTGGACCTAGGGTTAGGGTTATGTTGAGGGCTAGGGTTAGAGATCCAGTTAGGGTTACGATTGGACCTAGGGTTAGGGTTATGTTGAGGGCTAGGGTTAGAGATCCGGTTAGGGTTACGATTGGACCTAGCGTTAGGGTTATGTTGAGGGCTAGGGTTAGAGATCCGGTTAGGGTTACGATTGGACCTAGGGTTAGGGTTATGTTGAGGGCTAGGGTTAGAGATCCGGTTAGGGTTACGATAGGACATGGGTTAGGGTTATGTTGAGGGCTTGTGTTGGAGATCCGGTTAGGGTTACGATTGGACCTAGGGTTAGGGATATGTTGAGGGCTAGGTTTAGAGATCCGGTTAGGGTTACGATTGGACCTAGATTTAGGGTTATGTTGAGGGCTGGTGTTGGAGGTCCGGTTAGGGTTACGATTGGACCTAGGGTTAGGGTTATGTTGAGGACTAGGGTTAGAGATCCGGTTAGGGTTACGATTGGACCTAGGGTTAGGGTTATGTTGAGGGCTAGGGTTAGAGAACCGGTTAGGGTTACGATTGGACCTAGGGTTAGGGTTCTGTTGAGGGCTAGGGTTAGAGATCCGGTTAGGGTTACGATTGGACCTAGGGTTAGGGTTATGTTGAGGGCTGGTGTTGGAGGTCCGGTTAGGGTTACGATTGGACCTAGGGTTAGGGTTATGTTGAGGGCTAGGGTTAGAGATCCGGTTAGGGTTACGATTGGACCTAGGGTTAGGGTTATGTTGAGGGCTAGGGTTAGAGATCCGGTTAGGGTTACGATTGGACCTAGGGTTAGTGTTATGTTGAGGGCTAGGGATAGAGATCCGGTTAGGGTTACGATTGGACCTAGGGTTATGGTTATGTTGAGGGCTAGGGTTAGAGATCCGGTTAGGGTTACGATTGGACCTAGGGTTAGGGTTATGTTGAGGGTTAGGGTTAGAGATCCGGTTAGGGTTACGATTGGACCTAGGGTTAGGGTTATGTTGAGGGCTAGGGTTAGAGATCCGGTTAGGGTTACGATTGGACCTAGGGTTAGGGTTATGTTGAGGGCTGGTGTTGGAGATCCGGTTAGGGTTACGATTGGACCTAGGGTTAGGGAGATGTTGAGGGCTAAGTTTAGAGATCCGGTTAGGGTTACGATTGGACCTAGATTTAGGGTTATGTTGAGGGCTGGTGTTGGAGGTCCGGTTAGGATTACGATTGGACCTAGGGTTAGGGTTATGTTGAGGGCTAGGGTTAGAGATCCGGTTAGGGTTACGATTGGACCTAGGGTTAGGGTTATGTTGAGGGCTAGGGTTAGAGATCCGGTTAGGGTTACGATTGGACCTAGGGTTAGGGTTATGTTGAGGGCTATGGTTAGAGATCCGGTTAGGGTTACGATTGGACCTAGGGTTAGGGTTATGTTGAGGGCTAGGGTTAGAGATCCGGTTAGGGTTACGATTGGACCTAGGGTTAGGGTTATGTTGAGGGCTAGGGTTAGAGATCCGGTTTGGGTTACGATTGGACCTAGGGTTAGGGTTATGTTGAGGGCTAGGGTTAGAGAACCGGTTAGGGTTACGATTGGACCTAGGGTTACGGTTATGTTGAGGGCTAGGGTTAGAGATCCGGTTAGGGTTACGATTGGACCTAGGGTTAGGGTTATGTTGAGGGCTAGCGTTAGAGATCCGGTTAGGGTTACGATTGGACCTAGGGTTAGGGTTATGTTGAGGGCTAGGGTTAGAGATCCGGTTAGGTTTACGATTGGACCTAGGGTTAGTGTTATGTTGAGGGCTAGGGTTAGAGATCCGGTTAGGGTTACGATTGGACCTAGGGTTAGGGTTATGTTGAGGGCTAGGGTTAGAGATCCGGTTAGGGTTACGATTGGAGCTAGGGTTAGGGTTATGTTGAGGGCTAGGGTTAGAGATCCGGTTAGGGTTACGATTGGACCTCGGGTTAGGGTTATGTTGAAGGCTAGGGTTAGAGATCCGATTAGGGTTACGATTGGACCTAGGGTTAATGTTATGTTGAGGGCTAGGGTTAGAGATCCGGTTAGGGTTACGATTGGAGCTAGGGTTAGGGTTATGTTGAAGGCTGGTGTTGGAGGTCCGGTTGGGGTTACGATTGGACCTAGGGTTAGGGTTATGTTGAGGGCTGGTGTTGGAGGTCCGGTTAGGGTTACGATTGGACCTAGGTTTAGGGTTATGTTGAGGGCTAGGGTTAGAGAACCGGTTAGGGTTACGATTGGACCTAGGGTTAGGGTTATGTTGAGAGCTAGGGTTAGAGATCCGGTTAGGGTTACGATTGGACCTAGGGTTAGGGTTATGTTGAGGGCTAGGGTTAGAGATCCGGTTAGGGTTACGATTGGACCTAGGGTTAGGTTTATGTTGAGGGCTGGGGTTAGAGATCCGGTTAGGGTTACGATTGGACCTAGGGTTAGGGTTATGTTGAGGGCTAGGTTTGGAGATCCGGTTAGGGTTACGATTGGACCTAGGGTTAGGGTTATGTTGAGGGCTGGTGTTGGAGATCCGGTTAGGGTTATGATTGGACCTAGGGTTAGGGTTATGTTGAGGGCTAGGGTCAGAGATCCGGTTAGGGTTACGATTGGACCTAGGGTTAGGGTTATGTTGAGGGCTAGGGTTAGAGATCCGGTTAGGGTTACGATTGGACCTAGGGTTAGGGTTCTGTTGAGGGCTGGTGTTGGAGGTCCGGTTAGGGTTACGATTGGACCTAGGGTTAGGGTTATGTTGAGGGCTAGGGTTAGAGATCCGGTTAGGGTTACGATTGGACCTAGGGTTAGGGTTATGTTGAGGGCTAGGGTTAGAGATCCGGTTAGGGTTACGATTGGACCTAGGGTTAGTGTTATGTTGAGGGCTAGGGATAGAGATCCGGTTAGGGTTACGATTGGACCTAGGGTTAGGGTTATGTTGAGGGCTAGGGTTAGAGAGACGGTTAGGGTTACGATTGGACCTAGGGTTAGGGTTATGTTGAGGGCTAGGGTAGAGATCCGGTTAGGGTTACGATTGGACCTAGGGTTAGGGTTATGTTGAGGGCTAGGGTTAGAGATCCGGTTAGGGTTACGATTGGACCTAGATTTAGGGTTATGTTGAGGGCTGGTGTTGGAGGTCCGGTTAGGGTTACGATTGGACCTAGGGTTAGGGTTATGTTGAGGGCTAGGGTTAGAGATCCGGTTAGGGTTACGATTGGACCTAGGGTTAGGGTTATGTTGAGGGCTAGGGTTAGAGATCCGGTTAGGGTTACGATTGGACCTAGGGTTAGGGTTATGTTGAGGGCCAGGGTTAGAGATCCGGTTAGGGTTACGATTGGACCTAGGGTTAGGGTTATGTTGAGGGCTAGTGTTAGAGATCCGGTTAGGGTTACGATTGGACCTAGGGTTAGGGTTATGTTGAGGGCTAGGGTTAGAGATCCGGTTAGGGTTACGATTGGACCTAGGGTTAGGGTTATGTTGAGGGCTAGGGTTAGAGAACCGGTTAGGGTTACGATTGGACCTAGGGTTAGGGTTATGTTGAGGGCTAGGGTTCGAGATCCGGTTAGGGTTACGATTGGACCTAGGGTTAGGGTTATGTTGAGGGCTAGGGTTAGAGATCCGGTTAGGGTTACGATTGGACCTAGGGTTAGGGTTCTGTTGAGGGCTGGTGTTGGAGGTCCGGTTAGGGTTACGATTGGACCTAGGGTTAGGGTTATGTTGAGGGCTAGGGTTAGAGATCCGGTTAGGGTTACGATTGGACCTAGGGTTAGGGTTATGTTGAGGGCTAGGGTTAGAGATCCGGTTAGGTTTACGATTGGACCTAGGGTTAGAGTTATGTTGAGGGCTAGGGATAGAGATCCCGTTAGGGTTACGATTGGACCTAGGGTTAGGGTTATGTTGAGGGCTAGGGTTAGAGATCCGGTTAGGGTTACGATTGGACCTAGGGTTAGGGTTATGTTGAGGGCTAGGGTAGAGATCCGGTTAGGGTTACGATTGGACCTAGGGTTAGGGTTATGTTGAGGGCTAGGGTTAGAGATCCGGTTAGGGTTACGATTGGACCTAGATTTAGGGTTATGTTGAGGGCTGGTGTTGGAGGTCCGGTTAGGGTTACGATTGGACCTAGGGTTAGGGTTATGTTGAGGGCTAGGGTTAGAGATCCGGTTAGGGTTACGATTGGACCTAGGGTTAGGGTTATGTTGAGGGCTGGTGTTGGAGGTCCGGTTAGGGTTACGATTGGACCTAGGGTTAGGGTTATGTTGAGGGCTAGGGTTAGAGATCCGGTTAGGGTTACGATTGGACCTAGGGTTAGGGTTATGTTGAGGGCTAGGGTTAGAGATCCGGTTAGGGTTACGATTGGACCTAGGGTTAGGGTTATGTTGAGGGCCAGGGTTAGAGATCCGGTTAGGGTTACGATTGGACCTAGGGTTAGGGTTATGTTGAGGGCTAGGGTTAGAGATCCGGTTAGGGTTACGATTGGACCTAGGGTTAGGGTTATGTTGAGGGCAAGGGTTAGAGATCCGGTTAGGGTTACGATTGGACCTAGGGTTAGGGTTATGTTGAGGGCTAGGGTTAGAGAACCGGTTAGGGTTACGATTGGACCTAGGGTTAGGGTTATGTTGAGGGCTAGGGTTCGAGATCCGGTTAGGGTTACGATTGGACCTAGGGTTAGGGTTATGTTGAGGGCTAGGGTTAGAGATCCGGTTAGGGTTACGATTGGACCTAGGGTTAGGGTTCTGTTGAGGGCTGGTGTTGGAGGTCCGGTTAGGGTTACGATTGGACCTAGGGTTAGGGTTATGTTGAGGGCTAGGGTTAGAGATCCGGTTAGGGTTACGATTGGACCTAGGGTTAGGGTTATGTTGAGGGCTAGGGTTAGAGATCCGGTTAGGGTTACGATTGGACCTAGGGTTAGAGTTATGTTGAGGGCTAGGGATAGAGATCCCGTTAGGGTTACGATTGGACCTAGGGTTAGGGTTATGTTGAGGGCTAGGGTTAGAGATCCGGTTAGGGTTACGATTGGACCTAGGGTTAGGGTTATGTTGAGGGCTAGGGTAGAGATCCGGTTAGGGTTACGATTGGACCTAGGGTTAGGGTTATGTTGAGGGCTAGGGTTAGAGATCCGGTTAGGGTTACGATTGGACCTAGATTTAGGGTTATGTTGAGGGCTGGTGTTGGAGGTCCGGTTAGGGTTACGATTGGACCTAGGGTTAGGGTTATGTTGAGGGCTAGGGTTAGAGATCCGGTTAGGGTTACGATTGGACCTAGGGTTAGGGTTATGTTGAGGGCTAGGGTTAGAGATCCGGTTAGGGTTACGATTGGACCTAGGGTTAGGGTTATGTTGAGGGCCAGGGTTAGAGATCCGGTTAGGGTTACGATTGGACCTAGGGTTAGGGTTATGTTGAGGGCTAGGGTTAGAGATCCGGTTAGGGTTACGATTGGACCTAGGGCTAGGGTTATGTTGAGGGCTAGGGTTCGAGATCCGGTTAGGGTTACGATTGGACCTAGGGTTAGGGTTATGTTGAGGGCTAGGGTTAGAGATCCGGTTAGGGTTACGATTGGACCTAGGGTTAGGGTTCTGTTGAGGGCTGGTGTTGGAGGTCCGGTTAGGGTTACGATTGGACCTAGGGTTAGGGTTATGTTGAGGGCTAGGGTTAGAGATCCGGTTAGGGTTACGATTGGACCTAGGGTTAGGGTTATGTTGAGGGCTAGGGTTAGAGATCCGGTTAGGGTTACGATTGGACCTAGGGTTAGAGTTATGTTGAGGGCTAGGGATAGAGATCCCGTTAGGGTTACGATTGGACCTAGGGTTAGGGTTATGTTGAGGGCTAGGGTTAGAGATCCGGTTAGGGTTACGATTGGACCTAGGGTTAGGGTTATGTTGAGGGCTAGGGTTAGAGATCCGGTTAGGGTTACGATTGGACCTAGGGTTAGGGTTATGTTGAGGGCTAGGGTTAGAGATCCGGTTAGGGTTACGATTGGACCTAGATTTAGGGTTATGTTGAGGGCTGGTGTTGGAGGTCCGGTTAGGGTTACGATTGGACCTAGGGTTAGGGTTATGTTGAGGGCTAGGGTTAGAGATCCGGTTAGGGTTACGATTGGACCTAGGGTTAGGGTTATGTTGAGGGCTAGGGTTAGAGATCCGGTTAGGGTTACGATTGGACCTAGGGTTAGGGTTATGTTGAGGGCCAGGGTTAGAGATCCGGTTAGGGTTACGATTGGACCTAGGGTTAGGGTTATGTTGAGGGCTAGGGTTAGAGATCCGGTTAGGGTTACGATTGGACCTAGGGTTAGGGTTATGTTGAGGGCTAGGGTTAGAGATCCGGTTAGGGTTACGATTGGACCTAGGGTTAGGGTTATGTTGAGGGCTAGGGTTAGAGAGACGGGTAGGGTTACGATTGGACCTAGGGTTAGGGTTATGTTGAGGGCTAGGGTTAGAGATCCGGTTAGGGTTACGATTGGACCTAGGGTTAGGGTTATGTTGAGGTCTAGGGTTAGAGATCCGGTTAGGGTTACGATTGGACCTAGGGTTAGGGTTATGTTGAGGGCTAGGGTTAGAGATCCGGTTAGGGTTACGATTGGACCTAGGGTTAGGGTTATGTTGAGGGCTAGGGTTAGAGAGACGGTTAGGGTTGCGATTGGACCTAGGGTTAGGGTTATGTTGAGGGCTAGGTTTAGAGAGACAGTTAGGGTTACGATTGGACCTAGGGTTAGGGTTATGTTGAGGGCTAGGGTTAGAGATCCGGTTAGGGTTACGATTGGACCTAGGGTTACGGTTATGTTGAGGGCTAGGGTTAGAGATCCGCTTAGGGTTACGATTGGAACTAGGGTTAGGGTTATGTTGAGGGCTAGGGTTAGAGATCCGGTTAGGGTTACGATTGAACCTAGGGTTAGGGTTATGTTGAGGGCTAGGGTTAGAGATCCGGTTAGGGTTACGATTGGACCTAGGGTTAGGGTTATGTTGAGGGCTAGGGTTAGAGATCCGGTTAGGGTTACGATTGGACCTAGGGTTAGGGTTATGTTGAGGGCTAGGGTTAGAGATCCGGTTAGGGTTACGATTGGACCTAGGGTTACGGTTATGTTGAGGGCTAGGGTTAGAGATCCGGTTAGGGTTACGATTGGACCTAGGGTTAGGGTTATGTTGAGGGCTAGGGTTAGAGATCCGGTTAGGGTTACGATTGGACCTAGGGTTAGGGTTATGTTGAGGGCTAGGGTTAGAGAGACGGTTAGGGTTACGATTGGACCTAGGGTTAGGGTTATGTTGAGGGCTAGGGTTAGAGATCCGGTTAGGGTTACGATTGGACCTAGGGTTAGGGTTATGTTGAGGTCTAGGGTTAGAGATCCGGTTAGGGTTACGATTGGACCTAGGGTTAGGGTTATGTTGAGGGCTAGGGTTAGAGATCCGGTTAGGGTTACGATTGGACCTAGGGTTAGGGTTATGTTGAGGGCTAGGGTTAGAGAGACGGTTAGGGTTGCGATTGGACCTAGGGTTAGGGTTATGTTGAGGGCTAGGTTTAGAGAGACAGTTAGGGTTACGATTGGACCTAGGGTTAGGGTTATGTTGAGGGCTAGGGTTAGAGATCCGGTTAGGGTTACGATTGGACCTAGGGTTAGGGTTATGTTGAGGGCTAGGGTTAGAGATCCGCTTAGGGTTACGATTGGACCTAGGGTTAGGGTTATGTTGAGGGCTAGGGTTAGAGATCCGGTTAGGGTTACGATTGAACCTAGGGTTAGGGTTATGTTGAGGGCTAGGGTTAGAGATCCGGTTAGGGTTACGATTGGACCTAGGGTTAGGGTTATGTTGAGGGCTAGGGTTAGAGATCCGGTTAGGGTTACGATTGGACCTAGGGTTAGGGTTATGTTGAGGGCTAGGGTTAGAGATCCGGTTAGGGTTACGATTGGACCTAGGCTTAGGGTTATGTTGAGGGCTAGGGTTAGAGATCCGGTTAGGGTTACGATTGGACCTAGGGTTAGGGTTATGTTGAGGGCTAGGGTTAGAGATCCGGTTAGGGTTACGATTGGACCTAGGGTTAGGGTTATGTTGAGGGCTAGGGTTAGAGATCCGGTTAGGGTTACGATTGGACCTAGGGTTAGGGTTATGTTGAGGGCTAGGGTTAGAGATCCGGTTAGGGTTACGATTGGACCTAGGGTTAGGGTTATGTTGAGGGCTAGGGTTAGAGATCCGGTTAGGGTTACGATTGGACCTAGGGTTAGGGTTATGTGGAGGGCTAGGGTTAGAGATCCGGTTAGGGTTACAATTGGACCTAGGGTTAGGGTTATGTTGAGGGCTAGGGTTAGAGATCCGGTTAGAGTTACGATTGGACCTAGGGTTAGGGTTATGTTGAGGGCTAGGGTTAGAGATCCGGTTAGGGTTACGATTGAACCTAGGGTTAGGGTTATGTTGAGGGCTAGGGTTAGAGATCCGGTTAGGGTTACGATTGGACCTAGGGTTAGGGTTATGTTGAGGGCTAGGGTTAGAGATCCGGTTAGGGTTACGATTGGACCTAGGGTTAGGGTTATGTTGAGGGCTAGGGTTAGAGATCCGGTTAGGGTTACGATTGGACCTAGGGTTAGGGTTATGTTGAGGGATAGGGTTAGAGATCCGGTTAGGGTTACGATTGGACCTAGGGTTAGGGTTATGTTGAGGGCTAGGGTTAGAGATCCGGTTAGGGTTACGATTGGACCTAGGGTTAGGGTTATGTTGAGGGCTAGGGTTAGAGAGACGGTTAGGGTTACGATTGGACCTAGGGTTAGGGTTATGTTGAGGGCTAGGGTTAGAGATCCGGTTAGGGTTACGATTGGACCTAGGGTTAGGGTTATGTTGAGGTCTAGGGTTAGAGATCCGGTTAGGGTTAAGATTGGACCTAGGGTTAGGGTTATGTTGAGGGCTAGGGTTAGAGATCCGGTTAGGGTTACGATTGGACCTAGGGTTAGGGTTATGTTGAGGGCTAGGGTTAGAGAGACGGTTAGGGTTGCGATTGGACCTAGGGTTAGGGTCATGTTGAGGGCTAGGTTTAGAGAGACAGTTAGGGTTACGATTGGACCTAGGGTTAGGGTTATGTTGAGGGCTAGGGTTAGAGATCCGGTTAGGGTTACGATTGGACCTAGGGTTAGGGTTATGTTGAGGGCTAGGGTTAGAGATCCGCTTAGGGTTCCGATTGGACCTAGGGTTAGGGTTATGTTGAGGGCTAGGGTTAGAGATCCGGTTAGGGTTACGATTGAACCTAGGGTTAGGGTTATGTTGAGGGCTAGGGTTAGAGATCCGGTTAGGGTTACGATTGGACCTAGGGTTAGGGTTATGTTGAGGGCTAGGGTTAGAGATCCGGTTAGGGTTACGATTGGACCTAGGGTTAGGGTTATGTTGAGGGCTAGGGTTAGAGATCCGGTTAGGGTTACGATTGGACCTAGGGTTAGGGTTATGTTGAGGGCTAGGGTTAGAGATCCGGTTAGGGTTACGATTGGACCTAGGGTTAGGGTTATGATGAGGGCTAGGGTTAGAGATCCGGTTAGGGTTACGATTGGACCTAGGGTTAGGGTTATGTTGAGGGCTAGGGTTAGAGATCCGGTTAGAGTTACGATTGGACCTAGGGTTAGGGTTATGTTGAGGGCTAGGGTTAGAGATCCGGTTAGGGTTACGATTGAACCTAGGGTTAGGGTTATGTTGAGGGCTAGGGATAGAGATCCGGTTAGGGTTACGATTGGACCTAGGGTTAGGGTTATGTTGAGGGCTAGGGTTAGAGATCCGGTTAGGGTTACGATTGGACCTAGGGTTAGGGTTATGTTGAGGGCTAGGGTTAGAGATCCGGTTAGGGTTACGATTGGACCTAGGGTTAGGGTTATGTTGAGGGCTAGGGTTAGAGAGACGGTTAGGGTTACGATTGGACCTCGGGTTAGGGTTATGTTGAGGGCTAGGGTTAGAGATCCGGTTAGGGTTACGATTGGACCTAGGGTTAGGGTTATGTTGAGGGCTAGGGTTAGAGATCCGGTTAGGGTTACGATTGGACCTAGGGTTAGGGTTATGTTGAGGGCTAGGGTTAGAGATCCGGTTAGGGTTACGATTGGACCTAGGGTTAGGGTTATGTTGAGGGCTAGGGTTAGAGATCCGGTTAGGGTTACGATTGAACCTACGGTTAGGGTTATGTTGAGGGCTAGGGTTAGAGATCCGGTTAGGGTTACGATTGGACCTAGGGTTAGGGTTATGTTGAGGGCTAGGGTTAGAGATCCGGTTAGGGTTACGATTGGACCTAGGGTTATGGTTATGGTGAGGGCTAGGGTTAGAGATCCGGTTAGGGTTACGATTGGACCTAGGGTTAGGGTTATGTTGAGGGCTAGGGTTAGAGATCCGGTTAGGGTTACGATTGAACCTACGGTTAGGGTTATGTTGAGGGTTAGGGTTAGAGATCCGGTTAGGGTTACGATTGGACCTAGGGTTAGGGTTATGTTGAGGGCTAGGGTTAGAGATCCGGTTAGGGTTACGATTGGACCTAGGGTTAGGGTTATGTTGAGGGCTAGGGTTAGAGATCCGGTTAGGGTTACGATTGGACCTAGGGTTAGTGTTATGTTGAGGGCTAGGGTTAGAGATCCGGTTAGGGTTACGATTGGACCTAGGGTTAGGGTTATGTTGAGGGCTAGGGTTAGAGATCCGGTTAGGGTTACGATTGGACCTAGGGTTAGGGTTATGTTGAGGGCTAGGGTTAGAGATCCGGTTAGGGTTACGATTGGACCTAGGGTTAGGGTTATGTTGAGGGCTAGGGTTAGAGATCCGGTTAGGGTTACGATTGAACCTAGGGTTAGGGTTATGTTGAGGGCTAGGGTTAGAGATCCGGTTAGGGTTACGATTGGACCTAGGGTTAGGGTTATGTTGAGGGCTAGGGTTAGAGATCCGGTTAGGGTTACGATTGGACCTAGGGTTAGGGTTATGTTGAGGGCTAGGGTTAGAGATCCGGTTAGGGTTACGATTGGACCTAGGGTTAGGGTTATGTTGAGGGCTAGGGTTAGAGATCCGGTTAGGGTTACGATTGGACCTAGGGTTAGGGTTATGTTGAGGGCTAGGGTTAGAGATCCGGTTAGGGTTACGATTGGACCTAGGGTTAGGGTTATGTTGAGGGCTAGGGTTAGAGAGACGGTTAGGGTTACGATTGGACCTAGGGTTAGGGTTATGTTGAGGGCTAGGGTTAGAGATCCGGTTAGGGTTACGATTGGACCTAGGGTTAGGGTTATGTTGAGGGCTAGGGTTAGAGATCCGGTTAGGGTTACGATTGAACCTAGGGTTAGGGTTATGTTGAGGGCTAGGGTTAGAGATCCGGTTAGGGTTACGATTGGACCTAGGGTTAGGGTTATGTTGAGGGCTAGGGTTAGAGATCCGGTTAGGGTTACGATTGGACCTAGGGTTAGGGTTATGTTGAGGGCTAGGGTTAGAGATCCGGTTAGGGTTACGATTGGACCTAGGGTTAGGGTTATGTTGAGGGCTAGGGTTAGAGATCCGGTTAGGGTTACGATTGGACCTAGGGTTAGGGTTATGTTGAGGGCTAGGGTTAGAGATCCGGTTAGGGTTACGATTGGTCCTAGGGTTAGGGTTATGTTGAGGGCTAGGGTTAGAGATCCGGTTAGGGTTACGATTGGACCTAGGGTTAGGGTTATGTTGAGGGCTAGGGTTAGAGATCCGGTTAGGGTTACGATTGAACCTAGGGTTAGGGTTATGTTGAGGGCTAGGGTTAGAGATCCGGTTAGGGTTACGATTGGACCTAGGATTAGGGTTATGTTGAGGGCTAGGGTTAGAGATACGGTTAGGGTTACGATTGGACCTAGGGTTAGGGTTATGTTGAGGGCTAGGGTTAGAGATCCGGTTAGGGTTACGATTGGACCTAGGGTTAGGGTTATGTTGAGGGCTAGGGTTAGAGATCCGGTTAGGGTTACGATTGGACCTAGGGTTAGGGTTATGTTGAGGGCTAGGGTTAGAGATCCGGTTAGGGTTACGATTGGACCTAGGGTTAGGGTTATGTTGAGGGCTAGGGTTAGAGATCCGGTTAGGGTTACGATTGGACCTAGGGTTAGGGTTATGTTGAGGGCTAGGGTTAGAGAGACGGATAGGGTTACGATTGGACCTAGGGTTAGGGTTATGTTGAGGGCTAGGGTTAGAGATCCGGTTAGGGTTACGATTGGACCTAGGGTTAGGGTTATGTTGAGGGCTAGGGTTAGAGATCCGGTTAGGGTTACGATTGGACCTAGGGTTAGGGTTATGTTGAGGGCTAGGGTTAGAGATCCGGTTAGGGTTACGATTGGACCTAGGGTTAGGGTTATGTTGAGGGCTAGGTTTAGAGAGACAGTTAGGGTTACGATTGGACCTAGGGTTAGGGTTATGTTGAGGGCTAGGGTTAGAGATCCGGTTAGGGTTACGATTGGACCTAGGGTTAGGGTTATGTTGAGGGCTAGGGTTAGAGATCCGCTTAGGGTTACGATTGGACCTAGGGTTAGGGTTATGTTGAGGGCTAGGGTTAGAGATCCGGTTAGGGTTACGATTGAACCTAGGGTTAGGGTTATGTTGAGGGCTAGGGTTAGAGATCCGGTTAGGGTTACGATTGGACCTAGGGTTAGGGTTATGTTGAGGGCTAGGGTTAGAGATCCGGTTAGGGTTACGATTGGACCTAGGGTTAGGGTTATGTTGAGGGCTAGGGTTAGAGATCCGGTTAGGGTTACGATTGGACCTAGGCTTAGGGTTATGTTGAGGGCTAGGGTTAGAGATCCGGTTAGGGTTACGATTGGACCTAGGGTTAGGGTTATGTTGAGGGCTAGGGTTAGAGATCCGGTTAGGGTTACGATTGGACCTAGGGTTAGGGTTATGTTGAGGGCTAGGGTTAGAGATCCGGTTAGGGTTACGATTGGACCTAGGGTTAGGGTTATGTTGAGGGCTAGGGTTAGAGATCCGGTTAGGGTTACGATTGGACCTAGGGTTAGGGTTATGTTGAGGGCTAGGGTTAGAGATCCGGTTAGGGTTACGATTGGACCTAGGGTTAGGGTTATGTGGAGGGCTAGGGTTAGAGATCCGGTTAGGGTTACAATTGGACCTAGGGTTAGGGTTATGTTGAGGGCTAGGGTTAGAGATCCGGTTAGGGTTACGATTGGACCTAGGGTTAGGGTTATGTTGAGGTCTAGGGTTAGAGATCCGGTTAGGGTTACGATTGGACCTAGGGTTAGGGTTATGTTGAGGGCTAGGGTTAGAGATCCGGTTAGGGTTACGATTGGACCTAGGGTTAGGGTTATGTTGAGGGCTAGGGTTAGAGAGACGGTTAGGGTTGCGATTGGACCTAGGGTTAGGGTTATGTTGAGGGCTAGGTTTAGAGAGACAGTTAGGGTTACGATTGGACCTAGGGTTAGGGTTATGTTGAGGGCTAGGGTTAGAGATCCGGTTAGGGTTACGATTGGACCTAGGGTTAGGGTTATGTTGAGGGCTAGGGTTAGAGATCCGCTTAGGGTTACGATTGGACCTAGGGTTAGGGTTATGTTGAGGGCTAGGGTTAGAGATCCGGTTAGGGTTACGATTGAACCTAGGGTTAGGGTTATGTTGAGGGCTAGGGTTAGAGATCCGGTTAGGGTTACGATTGGACCTAGGGTTAGGGTTATGTTGAGGGCTAGGGTTAGAGATCCGGTTAGGGTTACGATTGGACCTAGGGTTAGGGTTATGTTGAGGGCTAGGGTTAGAGATCCGGTTAGGGTTACGATTGGACCTAGGCTTAGGGTTATGTTGAGGGCTAGGGTTAGAGATCCGGTTAGGGTTACGATTGGACCTAGGGTTAGGGTTATGTTGAGGGCTAGGGTTAGAGATCCGGTTAGGGTTACGATTGAACCTAGGGTTAGGGTTATGTTTAGGGCTAGGGTTAGAGATCCGGTTAGGGTTACGATTGGACCTAGGGTTAGGGTTATGTTGAGGGCTAGGGTTAGAGATCCGGTTAGGGTTACGATTGGACCTAGGGTTAGGGTTATGTTGAGGGCTAGGGTTAGAGATCCGGTTAGGGTTACGATTGGACCTAGGGTTAGGGTTATGTTGAGGGCTAGGGTTAGAGATCCGGTTAGGGTTACGATTGGACCTAGGGTTAGGGTTATGTTGAGGGCTAGGGTTAGAGATCCGGTTAGGGTTACGATTGAACCTAGGGTTAGGGTTATGTTGAGGGCTAGGGTTAGAGATCCGGTTAGGGTTACGATTGGACCTAGGGTTAGGGTTATGTTGAGGGCTAGGGTTAGAGATCCGGTTAGGGTTACGATTGGACCTAGGGTTAGGGTTATGTTGAGGGCTAGGGTTAGAGATCCGGTTAGGGTTACGATTGGACCTAGGGTTAGGGTTATGTTGAGGGCTAGGGTTAGAGATCCGGTTAGGGTTACGATTGGACCTAGGGTTAGGGTTATGTTGAGGGCTAGGGTTAGAGATCCGGTTAGGGTTACGATTGGACCTAGGGTTAGGGTTATGTTGAGGGCTAGGGTTAGAGAGACGGTTAGGGTTACGATTGGACCTAGGGTTAGGGTTATGTTGAGGGCTAGGGTTAGAGATCCGGTTAGGGTTACGATTGGACCTAGGGTTAGGGTTATGTTGAGGGCTAGGGTTAGAGATCCGGTTAGGGTTACGATTGAACCTAGGGTTAGGGTTATGTTGAGGGCTAGGGTTAGAGATCCGGTTAGGGTTACGATTGGACCTAGGGTTAGGGTTATGTTGAGGGCTAGGGTTAGAGATCCGGTTAGGGTTACGATTGGACCTAGGGTTAGGGTTATGTTGAGGGCTAGGGTTAGAGATCCGGTTAGGGTTACGATTGGACCTAGGGTTAGGGCTTTGTTGAGGGCTAGGGTTAGAGATCCGGTTAGGGTTACGATTGGACCTAGGGTTAGGGTTATGTTGAGGGCTAGGGTTAGAGATCCGGTTAGGGTTACGATTGGTCCTAGGGTTAGGGTTATGTTGAGGGCTAGGGTTAGAGATCCGGTTAGGGTTACGATTGGACCTAGGGTTAGGGTTATGTTGAGGGCTAGGGTTAGAGATCCGGTTAGGGTTACGATTGAACCTAGGGTTAGGGTTATGTTGAGGGCTAGGGTTAGAGATCCGGTTAGGGTTACGATTGGACCTAGGATTAGGGTTATGTTGAGGGCTAGGGTTAGAGATACGGTTAGGGTTACGATTGGACCTAGGGTTAGGGTTATGTTGAGGGCTAGGGTTAGAGATCCGGTTAGGGTTACGATTGGACCTAGGGTTAGGGTTATGTTGAGGGCTAGGGTTAGAGATCCGGTTAGGGTTACGATTGGACCTAGGGTTAGGGTTATGTTGAGGGCTAGGGTTAGAGATCCGGTTAGGGTTACGATTGGACCTAGGGTTAGGGTTATGTTGAGGGCTAGGGTTAGAGATCCGGTTAGGGTTACGATTGGACCTAGGGTTAGGGTTATGTTGAGGGCTAGGGTTAGAGAGACGGATAGGGTTACGATTGGACCTAGGGTTAGGGTTATGTTGAGGGCTAGGGTTAGAGATCCGGTTAGGGTTACGATTGGACCTAGGGTTAGGGTTATGTTGAGGGCTAGGGTTAGAGATCCGGTTAGGGTTACGATTGGACCTAGGGTTAGGGTTATGTTGAGGGCTAGGGTTAGAGATCCGGTTAGGGTTACGATTGGACCTAGGGTTAGGGTTATGTTGAGGGCTAGGTTTAGAGAGACAGTTAGGGTTACGATTGGACCTAGGGTTAGGGTTATGTTGAGGGCTAGGGTTAGAGATCCGGTTAGGGTTACGATTGGACCTAGGGTTAGGGTTATGTTGAGGGCTAGGGTTAGAGATCCGGTTAGGGTTACGATTGGACCTAGGGTTAGGGTTATGTTGAGGGCTAGGGTTAGAGATCCGGTTAGGGTTACGATTGAACCTAGGGTTAGGGTTATGTTGAGGGCTAGGGTTAGAGATCCGGTTAGGGTTACGATTGGACCTAGGGTTAGGGTTATGTTGAGGGCTAGGGTTAGAGATCCGGTTAGGGTTACGATTGGACCTAGGGTTAGGGTTATGTTGAGGGCTAGGGTTAGAGATCCGGTTAGGGTTACGATTGGACCTAGGCTTAGGGTTATGTTGAGGGCTAGGGTTAGAGATCCGGTTAGGGTTACGATTGGACCTAGGGTTAGGGTTATGTTGAGGGCTAGGGTTAGAGATCCGGTTAGGGTTACGATTGGACCTAGGGTTAGGGTTATGTTGAGGGCTAGGGTTAGAGATCCGGTTAGGGTTACGATTGGACCTAGGGTTAGGGTTATGTTGAGGGCTAGGGTTAGAGATCCGGTTAGGGTTACGATTGGACCTAGGGTTAGGGTTATGTTGAGGGCTAGGGTTAGAGATCCGGTTAGGGTTACGATTGGACCTAGGGTTAGGGTTATGTGGAGGGCTAGGGTTAGAGATCCGGTTAGGGTTACAATTGGACCTAGGGTTAGGGTTATGTTGAGGGCTAGGGTTAGAGATCCGGTTAGGGTTACGATTGGACCTAGGGTTAGGGTTATGTTGAGGTCTAGGGTTAGAGATCCGGTTAGGGTTACGATTGGACCTAGGGTTAGGGTTATGTTGAGGGCTAGGGTTAGAGATCCGGTTAGGGTTACGATTGGACCTAGGGTTAGGGTTATGTTGAGGGCTAGGGTTAGAGAGACGGTTAGGGTTGCGATTGGACCTAGGGTTAGGGTTATGTTGAGGGCTAGGTTTAGAGAGACAGTTAGGGTTACGATTGGACCTAGGGTTAGGGTTATGTTGAGGGTTAGGGTTAGAGATCCGGTTAGGGTTACGATTGGACCTAGGGTTAGGGTTATGTTGAGGGCTAGGGTTAGAGATCCGCTTAGGGTTACGATTGGACCTAGGGTTAGGGTTATGTTGAGGGCTAGGGTTAGAGATCCGGTTAGGGTTACGATTGAACCTAGGGTTAGGGTTATGTTGAGGGCTAGGGTTAGAGATCCGGTTAGGGTTACGATTGGACCTAGGGTTAGGGTTATGTTGAGGGCTAGGGTTAGAGATCCGGTTAGGGTTACGATTGGACCTAGGGTTAGGGTTATGTTGAGGGCTAGGGTTAGAGATCCGGTTAGGGTTACGATTGGACCTAGGCTTAGGGTTATGTTGAGGGCTAGGGTTAGAGATCCGGTTAGGGTTACGATTGGACCTAGGGTTAGGGTTATGTTGAGGGCTAGGGTTAGAGATCCGGTTAGGGTTACGATTGGACCTAGGGTTAGGGTTATGTTGAGGCTAGGGTTAGAGATCCGGTTAGGGTTACGATTGGACCTAGGGTTAGGGTTATGTTGAGGGCTAGGGTTAGAGATCCGGTTAGGGTTACGATTGGACCTAGGGTTAGGGTTATGTTGAGGGCTAGGGTTAGAGATCCGGTTAGGGTTACGATTGGACCTAGGGTTAGGGTTATGTGGAGGGCTAGGGTTAGAGATCCGGTTAGGGTTACAATTGGACCTAGGGTTAGGGTTATGTTGAGGGCTAGGGTTAGAGATCCGGTTAGGGTTACGATTGGACCTAGGGTTAGGGTTATGTTGAGGGCTAGGGTTAGAGATCCGGTTAGGGTTACGATTGAACCTAGGGTTAGGGTTATGTTGAGGGCTAGGGTTAGAGATCCGGTTAGGGTTACGATTGGACCTAGGGTTAGGGTTATGTTGAGGGCTAGGGTTAGAGATCCGGTTAGGGTTACGATTGGACCTAGGGTTAGGGTTATGTTGAGGGCTAGGGTTAGAGATCCGGTTAGGGTTACGATTGGACCTAGGGTTAGGGTTATGTTGAGGGATAGGGTTAGAGATCCGGTTAGGGTTACGATTGGACCTAGGGTTAGGGTTATGTTGAGGGCTAGGGTTAGAGATCCGGTTAGGGTTACGATTGGACCTAGGGTTAGGGTTATGTTGAGGGCTAGGGTTAGAGAGACGGTTAGGGTTACGATTGGACCTAGGGTTAGGGTTATGTTGAGGGCTAGGGTTAGAGATCCGGTTAGGGTTACGATTGGACCTAGGGTTAGGGTTATGTTGAGGTCTAGGGTTAGAGATCCGGTTAGGGTTAAGATTGGACCTAGGGTTAGGGTTATGTTGAGGGCTAGGGTTAGAGATCCGGTTAGGGTTACGATTGGACCTAGGGTTAGGGTTATGTTGAGGGCTAGGGTTAGAGAGACGGTTAGGGTTGCGATTGGACCTAGGGTTAGGGTCATGTTGAGGGCTAGGTTTAGAGAGACAGTTAGGGTTACGATTGGACCTAGGGTTAGGGTTATGTTGAGGGCTAGGGTTAGAGATCCGGTTAGGGTTACGATTGGACCTAGGGTTAGGGTTATGTTGAGGGCTAGGGTTAGAGATCCGCTTAGGGTTCCGATTGGACCTAGGGTTAGGGTTATGTTGAGGGCTAGGGTTAGAGATCCGGTTAGGGTTACGATTGAACCTAGGGTTAGGGTTATGTTGAGGGCTAGGGTTAGAGATCCGGTTAGGGTTACGATTGGACCTAGGGTTAGGGTTATGTTGAGGGCTAGGGTTAGAGATCCGGTTAGGGTTACGATTGGACCTAGGGTTAGGGTTATGTTGAGGGCTAGGGTTAGAGATCCGGTTAGGGTTACGATTGGACCTAGGCTTAGGGTTATGTTGAGGGCTAGGGTTAGAGATCCGGTTAGGGTTACGATTGGACCTAGGGTTAGGGTTATGATGAGGGCTAGGGTTAGAGATCCGGTTAGGGTTACGATTGGACCTAGGGTTAGGGTTATGTTGAGGGCTAGGGTTAGAGATCCGGTTAGAGTTACGATTGGACCTAGGGTTAGGGTTATGTTGAGGGCTAGGGTTAGAGATCCGGTTAGGGTTACGATTGACCTAGGGTTAGGGTTATGTTGAGGGCTAGGGTTAGAGATCCGGTTAGGGTTACGATTGGACCTAGGGTTAGGGTTATGTTGAGGGCTAGGGTTAGAGATCCGGTTAGGGTTACGATTGGACCTAGGGTTAGGGTTATGTTGAGGGCTAGGGTTAGAGATCCGGTTAGGGTTACGATTGGACCTAGGGTTAGGGTTATGTTGAGGGCTAGGGTTAGAGATCCGGTTAGGGTTACGATTGGACCTAGGGTTAGGGTTATGTTGAGGGCTAGGGTTAGAGATCCGGTTAGGGTTACGATTGGACCTAGGGTTAGGGTTATGTTGAGGGCTAGGGTTAGAGATCCGGTTAGGGTTACGATTGGACCTAGGGTTAGGGTTATGTTGAGGGCTAGGGTTAGAGATCCGGTTAGGGTTACGATTGGACCTAGGGTTAGGGTTATGTTGAGGGCTAGGGTTAGAGATCCGGTTAGGGTTACGATTGACCTACGGGTTAGGGTTATGTTGAGGGCTAGGGTTAGAGATCCGGTTAGGGTTACGATTGGACCTAGGGTTAGGGTTATGTTGAGGGCTAGGGTTAGAGATCCGGTTAGGGTTACGATTGGACCTAGGGTTAGGGTTATGTTGAGGGCTAGGGTTAGAGATCCGGTTAGGGTTACGATTGGACCTAGGGTTAGGGTTATGTTGAGGGCTAGGGTTAGAGATCCGGTTAGGGTTACGATTGGACCTAGGGTTAGGGTTATGTTGAGGGCTAGGGTTAGAGATCCGGTTAGGGTTACGATTGGACCTACGGTTAGGGTTATGTTGAGGGCTAGGGTTAGAGATCCGGTTAGGGTTACGATTGGACCTAGGGTTAGGGTTATGTTGAGGGCTAGGGTTAGAGATCCGCTTAGGGTTACGATTGGACCTAGGGTTAGGGTTATGTTGAGGGCTAGGGTTAGAGATCCGGTTAGGGTTACGATTGGACCTAGGGTTAGTGTTATGTTGAGGGCTAGGGTTAGAGATCCGGTTAGGGTTACGATTGGACCTAGGGTTAGGGTTATGTTGAGGGCTAGGGTTAGAGATCCGGTTAGGGTTACGATTGGACCTAGGGTTAGGGTTATGTTGAGGGCTAGGGTTAGAGATCCGGTTAGGGTTACGATTGGACCTAGGGTTAGGGTTATGTTGAGGGC